>NC_090371.1:125199538-125499538 GCF_036365525.1 Heterodontus francisci | reverse complement strand
CACCAGGAGTGGATTAATCGCACGTGGTGATCCCTGTGCCTGTTTTTGGGCTGTATTGAAATTTGCAGACAGTATCTGAGCTGGTGACTGTGAGTGTGAAATTGAGCGATGGTGCATCTTCATCATCACTGTCTTCTTGCTGTTTCTTCACTGTCTGGCCAGGTTGCAGTGCTTGCTTATCTGAAAGGAGAAGGCACAAGGGTAGAGTCATGGTGTGGGGAGTGGATGGGTGGGTGGGGGGGGGGGGGAGTTGGGAAAGTAAGAGATGCATGCTTCCACCATCTGCAGCTCGTAAATCAGAAGAGATTGTGGGATGACAGGGAGGTGGGATTTGAGAAGGAGAGTTAGGTATGAGAATATTTTAAACCCTGCTACTAGCTGCAGCCTCAATCATAGCCATCTCACTAATGTCCAGAAACATCTCCTCCATGGGAGTTGGGGGGCTTTCAGACATGTCCGTCCTCCTGCTTCCCCATCTCCAGTTAGCTCCAGCTGCCTCCGGTTGTGCACCACCTTGTCTTGCAACAGCGAGCAAATGTGTGTCACTGAGTATGGTGTAATCTGTTTGGGTGTTGAATAGCTGGCAGTGTGTGCCAACTGTGAGATGGGGGTGCGAGACGTGCAACAGTGTTCCATCTATGAGGGTGGGTGAAGCATATGAATGGGAGGTATGAGTCTTATATGCATTTGAAGATACATTCACTGACCTTGACCACTCCTATGAGGTCAATGAACTTCTCGCGGTACAGCATCCAGGTGTCTGGGGCTTGATTCCTGCCTTGGACCTCCATGGCTATCTGCTTCCACTGTCTTCTGAGCATGGTCCCCTGCAGATACTGGATATCTCTTCTCCTTTCCACCTCCTCCGCCAAGTTCTCCAGTGCACTGTCCAAGAACTTTGGAGCCTGCTACATTCTGCTATACTTCAAAGTTTCCCAGGCCTGATTCATTCCTGCATGACTGCCAGCACCTGTTCCAGCAATACCCCTTTAAGAGGTGCAGTCTAGCATTTAGTGGTGCCAGCCACTCATGATGTTGACCCCCTGCTGATGTGTTTAGCCAATCAACAGTGCGGTAAGCGCTAGCTGAAAGATGAAATCATTGAAATGCACAGGCTCCAAGTTGGCTCTTTGCTTGCATCGGATGGGGGATGGGGGCTAATCACACAAGTCAGTCCCTGTGCCTGTTTTGCGGGCTAGTGAATTTATCAAATTTAACCCCCCTAGAGATTTAATAAATATTTTTTTATTTGCTCATGGGTGGCACAGTGGCGCAGCCTCATAGCTCCAGGGACCTGGGTTTGATTCTGGGTACTGCCTGTGCGGGGTTTGCAAGTTTTCCCTGTGACTGCATGGGTTTTCGCCGGGTGCTCCGGTTTCCTCCCACAGCCAAAGACTTGCAGGTTGATAGGTAAATAGTAAATTGTCCTGAGTGTAGGTAGGTGGTAGGGATTATGGGATTACTGCAGGGTTAGTATAAATGGGTGCTTGTTGGTTGGCAGAGACTCAGTGGGCCGAAGGGCCTGTTTCAGTGCTGTATCAATAAATAAATAAAAAGATGTGGGCATCGCTGGCTAGGCTAGCATTTATTACCCATCCCTAATTGCCCTTTAGAAGGTGGTGGTGAGCTTCCATCTTGAACTACTGCAGTCCATGTGGTAAAGATACACCAATAGTGCTGTTAGGAAGGGAGTTCCAGGATTTTGACCCAGTGACAGTGAAGGAACGACTTAGAGAGGAACTTGTAGGTTGTGGTGTTCCCATGCATCTGCTGCCCTTGTCCTTCTAGGTGGTAGAGGCCATGGCTTTGGAAGGTGGTGACTACCAACTGGCGTTATTAAATTGCTTTCAACCACTTATTGGAAGCTCTGGTGTTTGTTGCATAAGAACATAAGAAATAGGGACAGGAGTAGGCTATTCGGCCCCTCGAGCCTGCTCTGTCATTTAATAAGATCATGGTTGATCTGATTGTGACCTTAACTTTACTTTCCTGTCTGCCACCCATAACCCTTGATGCCCTTGTCAATCAAACATCTGTTTAGTTCAGTTTTGAATATATTCAATGACTTAACTCCACTGCTCACTGGGGAAGTGAGTTCCATACACTAACGACCCTCTGAAAGAAGAAATTCCTCCTCATCTCTGTCTTAAAAGGGAGACCCTTTATTTTGAAACTGTGCCCCCTAGTTCTAGATTCCCCCACGAGTGGAAACATCCTCTGAGCATCAACCCTGTCAAGCCCCTACATTTCAATAAGATCACCTCTTGTTCTTCTAAACTCCAGTGAGTATAAACCTAACCTGCTCAACCTTTCCTCATAAGACAAACCCCTCATCCTGGGAATCTGCCTAGTGAACATTCTCTGAACTGCTTCCAATGCAAGAATGTCCCTGTTACGGCCTCTTGGGGCGATGTGGATGGTTCCCACTGTTCAACTCCCCACTGACTGCAGCAAATGTATTTTTGTTTGGGTTTAGCCCCTTGGCATTTTATTTTTCAAATAAATAGACAGCAATAGGTTTTCTTGTAGCTTTTAAAAAACAGAAAATCAGTTGTTTGTTGATCAATATGCCTTACCCCGAAATTGTTGCAACTGCATTCACTCACTCATTTGCTTGTGCACACACACACACACACACACACACACACACGGGACAGATAGAGAAGGGGATAAATAAAATGACTTTAATGGGGTGGAGTGGGGGGGGGGGCGGGGGGGGGGAAATGTTACAATAAACCTGTTGAATTCTCTTGGAAATCAAGTTCTCGATGGGTGCAGGCCTGAGATGATTGTAGCTTTCTCTCTTGAGTGAAGGTTAATTTGAAGACGGGTCTAGTTCTCACTGTTATATAATGTAGATATAGGATTCTGCAGCAGGGCACGTGCCTTCTGGATTGGCTGGAAGACAAGCTGTTAGAATGTTGCTTCTCTCTCTCTCTCTCTCTCTCTGGCTGTCATTTTTTTAAGGTAAAGCAGTGTCACCTCTCACTCCTGCTAGGAGACATTCTCATTTCTTCCCCATGGTGATTGCACAATGGCCCAGGCTGTGGCTACTTCACACCTTCTTTGTTTCAGAAGAAGACATTCAATTCTGTAATGTTTTTAAGATGGGGTAAAACTGACACCTCTTAGCTTTGAGGATTTGTCCTTTGTCTTTGCCTGACAGTTTGATTACACAAAAGACCAATTTCTTTTTCTTCAGTGGCCATTTTGGACCATTGTTACTTTTTAAAATAAAGGTTCAGTTTTTAAAAGACAAAGTAAGTTTTTCATAACTCTTCAGAGGTAGTTCAGAGTTTGTATCATTGCACTTCCACTGTGCATGACACCCTCCTGAAATAAGGTTACCAAAACTGTACGCTGTACTCTAGGTGCAGTCTCACCAATGCCCTGTACAGTTGTAGCAAGACTTCCCGACTTTTATACTCAGTCCCCCTTGCAATAAAGGCCAACATTCCATTTGCTTTCCTAATTACTTGCTGTACCTGCATGCTAGCTTTTTATCATTCATGTACAAGGATAACCAGGTCCCTCTGTATGCAGCATTCTGCAAACTCTCTTCATGTAAATAATATTCTGCTTTTCTATTCTTCCTGCCAAAGTGGACAATCTCATATTTTCCCACATTATACCCTACCTGCCAAATTTATGCCTACTCACTTAACCTACTTATATCCCTTTGCAGACTCCTTATATCCTCCTTACAACTTGCTTTCCTATCTATCTTCATATCGTCAGCAAACTTGTCTGTGATGCAGTCAGTCCCTTCATCCAAGTCACTAATATAGATCATAAATAGTTGAGGCCCCAGCACTATCCCTGTGGCACTCCACTAGTTACAGTTTGCCATCCTCAAAATGACCCATTTATCCTGACTTTCTGTTTCCTGTTAGTTAGCCAATCCTCTATCCATGCTGATATATCACACCAAACACCATGAGCTCTTATCTTGTGTAGTAACCTTTTATGTGATACTTTATTGAATGTCTTTTGGAAATCCAAATACACTACATCTATTGGTTCTCATTCTGCTTGTTACATCCTCAAAGAACTCTAATAAATTTGTCAAACACGACTTCCCTTTCACAAAACCATGTTGACTCTGCCTGATTGTATTGTGATTTTCTATATGTCCTTCTACTACCTCTTTAATAATGGATTTTAGCATTTTCCCAACAACAGATGTTAGGCTAACTGGCTTCCTGCTTTCTGCCTCCTTCCTTTCTTGAATAGCGGTGTTACATTTGCGGTTTTCCAATTCGCTGGGATCTTTCCACAATCTAGGGAATTTTGGAAGATTACAACCAATGCATCCACTACCTCTGTAGTCACTTCCTTTAAGACCCTCGGATGCAGGCCATCAGGTCCAAGGGACTTGTCAGCCTTTTGGCCCATTAGTTTTTCTAGTACTTTTTCTCTAGTGAAAGTGATTGTTTCAAGTTCCTTCCTCCCTTTTGCCCCTTGAATTTTAACTATTCTTGGGATTTTTTTGTGTCTTCTGTGAAGACAGAGACAAAATACTTGTTCAAAGTCTTTGCCATTTCTTTGTTTCCCATTATTAATTCCCCAGTGTCATCCTCTAAGGGACAAACTTTAGCTTCTCTTTTCCTTTTTATATACTTGTAGAAGCTCTTACTGTCTGTTTTTATATTTCTTGTTAGTTTTCTCTCATACTGCAATTTCTCCCTCTTTTTTGTAATCATCCTTTACTGGTTTCTAAAATTTTCCCAGTTTAGAGATACAGCACTGAAACAGGCCCTTCGGCCCACCGAGTCTGTACTGACCATCAACCACCCATTTATACTCATCCTACACTAATCCCATATTTCTACCACATCCCCACCTGTCCCTATATTTCCCTACCACTTACCTATACTAGGAGCAATTTATAATGGCCAATTTACCGACCAACCTGCAAGTCTTTTGGCTGTGGGAGGAAACCGGAGCACCCGGAGAAAACCCACACAGACACAGGGAGAACTTGCAAACTCCACACAGGCAGTACCCAGTATTGAACCCGGGTCGCTGGAGCTGTGAGCCTGCGGTGCTAACCACTGTGCCACTGTGCCGCCCTTCTGGCCTACCATTAATCTTCGCAGAATTGTACATATTTTCTATCAATTTGATGCTGTCCACAACTTCCTTAGTTTGTCACAGATGGTGCATCCTTCTGGTAGTCTTTCTTCCTCAATGGAAATAACTTTTTTGATAGTTTACCTTTTTCCAGGCCAACAACACCACAAGGGACAGGGCCAGGACCAGGCTTCCAACATTGGTGACCCTACACACTTGGCCTGGGAGAAGATCAGGGTAGGATTGATGGTGTGCTGCCAGGTGCATGGGAAGATCCCTGAAAACCCTGAGGGTTTTTCAATCCCCTTACAATGGGAGCTGATAGGAACTCTGCTAATATCTTCTTTCACTGGGGAGAGGTCCAGTGACTACCTACTATTCCCCCGAAACTTTTGGACCCTTTAAATGGTTAAAGCTATTGGCTTAAAGTGAGGGGAGGCGCAGTAGCTCAGTAGGAAAATGTTCATTGGTTAACGTAGCAAATTTTTTTCACCCCACCCGGAAGCAGTCCAAATTGAAGGTGCACCGCCACTTTCTCAGGGCAACTTGGGATGGGCAATAAATGCCTGCTTTGCTGGTGATATCCACATCCCAAGAATTAAAAGAAGTTGATGAAAGGTCATCGACCTGAAGCAGTAACTCTCTTTCTCTCTCCACAGATGCTGCCAGACCTATTGAGTGTTTCCAGCATCCACAGTATTTTGGTTTTGAATTAAAATAAATCATTGATTCAAAACCCTTCAATTCTGTACCTGACACCATGTGGGAACAGCCTCGGTGCAAGGACTGCAACATGTCAAGGAGAAGGCCCATCAGTACCCCTTCAGGGCAATGAGAGATCAGCAATAAATTCAGCTTTCCCAGAGCTGCCCACATCTTGAGAGATATGAAAACAATTAGATCTGACATCTGTCTGTTTTTATCCAGACTGTATAATTTTTTCAGCATGCTGTCTGTTTTATTTCTTGGTTTTAATGTAATCCAGGCAGCAAAGATCCAATTTTCCATATTTCAAAAGAGTTTTGGTCCTATTTCCAGCAAAGCTATTTGCCCTACTAGTATGCTAATGAGCTAAGTACCAGGACATAGTCATGAGAGGTTTACAGTAAGTATCAAAACCACACCGATCTGACCTATTCTCATAGCTGAGAAAACTAGTCGATCCTAAAAATAATGCTTAGTGCCACCAGAAAAAATAGATGTTAGAGCAGAAAGTCCCAGGAGTTAAGTGCAAAATACTGAGCTGCAGAATGGGCATCTTTTGATGAAGGGCCACACTGAGCAGCTGGAGTGGGACTTGCAAGAGGTGCTTAAGCAGCTGCAAAGCAGCTTCAGAAAGAAGTACAGCCAACACATGGAACTAACACGGCCACTAGTAGCAGCGTGCTCACTGACAGGAACCATCCTGGCTGCTACCAACAGAGGGATTCATTCGTGTATCTCCCAATGAACATCAAAGCTGAGACTCAGCTTAGCCCAGGGTGAATGTGGCCAAATCAATGTATAACAGAATAGGCACTGTATCCAAAACAAGATCAGAAATGTAATGCAGGACAAATAGCAGCCGATAAATAGTTACTACAACAAAATAAATGTAAAAAATATGAGCAAAGAATGAGTCTAAGTCAATACTTTAAACAATAACCAGGGAATTCTTCCAAATAAAAAGACAAATGCAAGAGCTAAATGTATAATGTAAAATACTGAGTAATAATAATAAGATCTAGGTGGTGCATCTAAGCAGGCAGGTGTCAGAAATTTTTGTGAAAGTCAGAGAGGTTGCATTGAAACATATGTATCTCCCATAATAGTTGAATTTTTGTGGTCATACATTCATTGAAATAATTTATTTTAACGTTCTTTTTGCCTCTTTACCCCACCCTCAGTCTCAGACTCCAGTCCCACATTCTGTTTGGCTTTGGACTTTGTTAAGATGGTGACCTAGCCCAAGCTATAATGGAGATCTAGTTTACTGAGGATTTACACCAAAAAGTGGTCATAAGTGCTATTTGTTTTTGGGGCTCACGCCTGTTTTTGAAAGGCAAAATCAGAAGCGACTGTTAGTGATTAATGTATTCAACCCACGTGTAGATAGCCATTGGTTCATGGACTTTTCCAGCCAATTGTAGTATTTCTGATGGCTCTATCATCCAATGACAAGAACGTTCAAATGCACTGGAAGGATATGCAGGAGAAAATTGAAATCTGTTGTTTGATTGCTTCAAGAGTGATATCCCTTTAAGAACTCAGTATACTAATGAGCTAAGTACCAGGACATAGTCATGTGACTAGAAGCCATAATCACTCTGCAACAGTAACTCCCTAGACAAAGGTTCTGTATATAGTTTGCTCTGTATTGTATATAATAGTTAGCTGTTAATAAACCTGTTTGAGATCTTCAAGGAATTGGAATCCACATAACTCATTGTGTTACTTAAGGCAACACGAAGAACACATGACATGGTGGCAGCTGTGGTGAAAAGACAAGCCATAACCTTGAAGACTGCGGGTGAAATTAGCAAACCAGTGAAGAAACTTTAAAAAGTACCTGAAAAGAAATACTGGCCCAAACAGTGGAAAGAAGAAAAACTTACCTCCAGCTGTGGGACACAGAGCACTGAACAACAGGATGAAAATACATTCCTGTCATTAGGTGAGTCATTGTGCCGACGGTTGAGGAATCCTGGTTTTAAAACAAAGCTTTGAAGTGCTTAAAAAATTGATTTTTTGAAAGGCTCCAAATGAGAGAGAGAAAAAAAACAGGGAAAACCTGATTCCTCTCTCAGACTGATTGAGGTCGGTGCCATTACAGGAAGCACCCAGAAAAAAAAAGTGTGTGAAGCCCCGAACACTGCAGAGCCTCCATTCATGCAGCCAAAACTGAACTGTCGGAGCAAATAATGGAGCTGGTGATTGTCTCAACACCCATTGAAGCATTTCAAAGAGACCTCTTGGGGTAAAAGAAAAGTCATAGCATTGATGCAATGCTGGAAGATGGCAGGAAATACGAAGTCATTGTAGCTGCACAACGGCATCTGCAAGCACTAGATGCAACCAACAGTATTGGCATGATAACCAGGTCGCAAAAAGCAAGCAAGGTGTCTGGCAAGTGTGGTCTGTCCCACTCACCACGAACTTGTCCTGCATTTCAAGACCTGTGCAAGGCGTGCAGTGCAAAAGGACACTGGGCCCACCTATGCAAGAAATCTGGCTCCAAGGACACAACTAGAAGTCGTAATAGGACACAAACAAACAGAATATAGGTGCAGCAACAGGGCAACAGCAGCAAGGACAGCACTAGAGACCTGCATAAACACAAGCCGATACACAAAGTACACAGCAAAATAGAAGCGAGACAAGGCTCAGAGTGGAGCGATTCTCAGCCAGAAGATGAGCAGGCATTTCACATTGTGTTGATGAAGTCAAACAACTTGAAGCTTTTGCTACGATTAACATCATGAGCCCAAAGAAAGTTGGCAAACACACACTCCAGGTTAAGAGTGACGTGGGAGCTAGTGCAAATATCTTGCCAAACCGAATCTTGAAGGATATGTACCGGGGTCATTGGAAATTAATGATACAACCGACAACAGAAAAGCTAACTGCATACAATGGGTCACCCATCCCTTGCAGTGACACACTAACAGTGCAATGCAGCTATGGCAAGTCGGCAGGGAAACCACAAATATTTAACCTGGTAGACACGAGCGGACCAGCAGTGGCAGGACTACTAGCGTGTAAGGACCTCAACATTGTGACTATCCACGAGGTCACCAAGGTACAGACCACAGCAGAAGAGACCAAGGGTACCCACATTGAATCAGTCCATGACCTGCAACAAGTGTATCCGGACAATAGGAGACTTCAAAGGCGATGCCGTACTGCACCTCAGAAAGGATGCACTCCACGTGTCCAGTCCCCTGAATTTATTTTATTTTATTTATTTAGAGATACAGCACTGAAACAGACCCTTCGGCTCACCGAGTCTGTACTGACCAACAACCATCCATTTATACTAAACCTACAGTAATCCCATATTCCCTACGACCTACCTACACTAGGGGCAATTTATAATGGCCAATTTACCTATCACCTGCAAGTCTTTGGCTGTGGGAGGAAACCGGAGCACCCAGCGAAAACCCACGCGGTCATAGGGAGAACTTGCAAACTCCGCACAGGCAGTACCCAGAATTGACCCTGGAGCTGTGAAGCTGCGGTGCTAACTACTGCGCCACTGTGCCGCCCAATTAGAAGTCTGAGATTGAGTCACAATTCTCCTAGGATCTCAGTGGTTCTGGTTTGGAGAGTATCAGCCCCTTCTCAGAGATGCCACACCAAGAGAATGAAGATCCAAATTCAGATGGTGAAAGTTCTTTGTCAACAGGCAGTGTTTCTTCGCAAATTGATCTCTTGCCACATTGTGGCCTGCCCTGCATTCACTACCAACCTTCATCTTCCTGCTGCTTAGAGTCATAGAGTTATACAACACAGAAACAGGCCCTTCGACCCATCATGTCTATGTTGGCAATCAAGCACCTATCTATTCAAATTGAATTTTCCAGCACTTGGCCCGTAGCCTTGTCTGTTGTGGCATTTCAAGTGCACATCTAAATACTTCTTAAATGTGAGGGTTCCTGCCTCTACCACCCCTTCAGGCAGTGTGTTCCAGATTCCAACCATCCTCTGGGTGAAAAAGAGTTTCCTCAAATACCCTCTAAACCTCTTGCCCCTTCCCTTAAATCTATGTCCCCTGGTTATTGATCCCTCTGCCAAGGGAAAAAGTTTCTTCCTATCTATCCTATCAATGCCCCTCATAATTTCATATACCTCAATCAGGTCCCCACTCAGCCTTCTCTGCTCTAAGGAAAACAACCCTAGCCTATCCAGTCTCTCTTCATAGCTGAAATGCTCCAGCTCAGGCAACATCCTGGTGAATCTCCTCTGCACCTTTTCCAGTGCAATCACATCCTTCTTTTAGTGTGGTGACCAGAACTGTACACAGTACTCCAGCTGTGGCCTAACTAATGTTTTATACAGCTCCATTATAACCTCCCTGCTCTTATATTCTATGCCTCAGCTAATAAAGGCAAGTATCCCATATACCTTCCTAACCACCTTATCTACCTCTGCTGCTGCCTTCAGTGATCTACGGACAAGTACACCAAGTTTCCTCTGACCCTCAGTACTTCCTAGGGTCCTACCATCCATTGTATATTCCCTTGTCTTGTTAGTCCGTCCAAAATGCATCACCTCGCACTTCTCAGGATTAAATTCCATTTGCCACTGCTCCGCCCATCTTACCAGCCCATCTATATCATCCTGTAATCTAAGGCTTTCTTCCTCATTATTTACGACACCACCAATTTTCGTGCCATCTGCGAACTTACTGATCATACCTCCTATATTCACATCTAAATCATTAATGTACACTACAAACAGCAAGGGTCCCAGCACCGATCCCTGCGGTACACCACTGGTCACAGGCTTCCAATCGCAAAAACTACCCTCAACCATCACCCTCTGCCTCCTGCCACTAAGCCAATTTTGGATCCAATTTGCCAAATTGCCCTGGATCCCATGGGCTCTTACCTTCTTAATCAATTTCCCATGCGGGACCTTACCATCATCTACACATCTAGTCATCGCCTCGGAAAATTCAATCAAGTTTGTTGGACACGTTCTCCCCCTGACAAAGCCATGCTGACTATCCCTGATTAATCCCTGCCTCTCCAAGTGGAGATTAATCCTGTCCCTCAGAATTTTTTCCAATAGTTTCCCTACCACTGATGTTAGACTGACTGGCCTGTAAATACCTGGTTTATCCCTGCTACCCTTCTTGAATAATGGTACCACATTCACTGTCCTCCAGTCCTCTGGTACCTCTCCTGTGGCCAGAGAGGATTTGAAAATTTGTGTCAAAGCCCCTGCAATCTCGTCCCTTGCCTCACATAGCAACCTGGGATACATCTCATCTGGGCCTGGGCTTATTTGTCTGTCGCCCTCAGGCCTCTGCTTCCTTCGCGTTAGCTTCTGGCTCACCTGCTCCTTCTGTCTATTTGCAGTTCTTTGTCATGGCCTACTCGGTATCTTGTCCTGGGCCTGTTAGCCCTACCCATAACAATAAAAATACATCCAATCAATTTTCATTCCTCTTTGGATTGCCTTGAGCATGATGGAATTGGCTTTCATGATCATCAGTTCATTAATGTTGGGTCAGATTTTATTCCAGGTCGGGGACCATAGGTGGGCCATAGGCAGGAGAAGATCCCACCTTGACCCTCCATTGTACCCCCATTGCTATTTAATGTCATTAAGTCAATTAAAAACTGCAGCCATCTAGGATGCCATTCCTTCAAGGGACAAGCTCCCGCCTCCAGACATTCCGGCCAATTGGAAGGCCGGCAGTTCTGCAGTACCAACAGCACCAACAGAAGCGGTGGCTATTGCCTGTACTGCAGGAGGCCCGGAGAGGTGCGTGGGGCCGGGGTTGCTGGGGCCAGTAATTCAGGCAGCCCCAGGCGACGGGGGTTGGGGGTTGAGAGGGGTGTGGGTGGAGGTGGCTGTTGGAGAGGGTAGGGGGGTCTTCCCAGGGTGGTAGTGATCACCACCAGGGGGGTCTCCAGGTGCCCTGGATTTCTCCCAAAGGAGAGACTCCCCCCAACCCTGCTAGAAAGCCACCAGGCTTTACCTGACAGTGTCTTTACGTGGCAGCAGGCCCCTCTGCCTTCAATAAAATTGAAGTGGATGTAGGAAGAGGCCCTTAATTGGCCATTAATTGGGCACTTAAATGCTTCACTTGGCCTGGGGCGGGATGGCTGGCCATTTTTAAAGGTGCATTATAATTATTTTTAATTAAATAAATACTTAGGTGATGGAGGCCCTTCCCCAACCTCCCCAATGGTCTTTTCATTGACCGATATGAACAAATCTCACTTTATTATTTACCTGAACTTTCCCCCACAACCTTCTAGCATTTGCCCTTCAACCCCTTCCCACCGTCCCCACAGCCAATAAAAAGTTTTCTTCCCTCTCCCCCACCCCTCCTGCCTTGAACATTTTATTCCTCCCCCCTCCCCACCAGGCTCTCGACTCGGAACTCCATAGGAGTAATGTTTTATAAAGTACTGGATTTGGGGCTGACTTTTACCAACACTTGACGCCGTGGTTGACGGCGGGGAGGCCCGTAAAACTCTGCCGGGAGAGGCCCACCTCGATCCCTGACGTCGAGAAGGGCCTGCTGCATATTACCAGTAGTGCGGCGGCGGTGCCTTCATCCAACTATTTAAATTAACCTAGATTATATGTAAACGCACTTACCTGCTGGCAGCGACCGTCCCACGCCGATTCTACGGCCACCAATTGTACCTCACGCTCCTTCGGAACTGAGTTCCGAATCCAGTACTTTATAAAACATTACTAGCTGGGACTTTCAGTCTTCAAAGCAACAGGACAACCATTAATATAGTAGTAAAATCACCTGGTCTCTGGTAATTACCCTGTGCATGACAGTCTATTAATAAATATATAGGTGAATATTTCCAGTGCAAAATATAATAATGTCTAACATTTATGGGGATTTACCTGGAAATGTTCCAACAATTATGCTGTGACTTATTTCAGGCTCATAGAAACTGTGGTCTTTTGGCTTTTTTTTGTTCTTTTTAGTAATAAAGACTTTGAGCAGTTTTTTTTAGTTCTGACGACAAACACAAATAGAAGATCAGACAGATCCTATATAATTATATATCATTAAAATGCCCATTTTAGAAACTTCTAACAATGTGCAGATCTGGGACAAGTGTCATTCTGATGTGTTATTTATGTTCTGTTCATTGAATGCATCTTTACAGAGTGATATAATTTTCCTATTTAAATTGAAATAGAGTAAACAAAATATCTGGAGTGATGGTCACTCCAGAGTTGGATACACTTGGGTTTCCTTTTGCTAGTCTGGTATAGATAAAGACAGTTAACCAGTCTAAGTTCAGGGGTGAGTTCATTTTGATGCCAAAATAACTGGAATATCTGTGAAAAAATTCCTTCTCACCTCCACATTTGAAGGACTATATATCTGCCTTTTGCCCAATACATCAATAAAAGTTTCTTAATATAATTTGGAAGTTGAGACCAGGGTTCCTCTGGGTTGCTGAGGAGGTGGAGAGGATGCAGGGTGAGGAGAGGGGTGAGTGGGGGAAATGACACACGGCTAGGTGTTGGTCATCACAAATAATGCAAACCCTGGGACTGGTGGGATGGATCACAATGGGTTCCTAATTCAAGTTTAAATGTTATCCAGCCAAGATCCGTGCTCGCTCCTCTTTACTAGTCCCAGACGTATCACGGAAATTATTGGGATCTCCCCTGTGGGGGGGAGATTTGCTAGTGCTCTTCGGGGGGGTTTAAACTAATTCAGCAGGGGAATGGGAACCTAAATTGTAGTTCCAGTGTACAGGATGTTGAGAGTAGTGAGGTCAGGGATAAGGTTACAAGGACGCAAGAGGGCACTGGCAAGCAAGAACTTGGTTTAAAGTGTGTCTACTTCAACGACAGGAGCATCCGGAATAAGGTGGGTGAGCTTGCAGCATGGGTTGGTACCTGGGATCTCGAGGTAGTGGCCATTTCGGAGACATGGGTAGAGCAGGGGCAGGAATGGACGTTGCAGGTTCCGGGATTTAGATGTTTCAGTAAGAACAGAGAAGATGGTAAAAGAGGGGGGGGGGTGTGGCATTGTTAATCAAGGAGAGTATTACAGCGGCAGAAAGGACGTTTGAGGACTCGTCTACTGAGGTAGTATGGGCCGAGGTTAGAAACAGGAGAGGAGAGGTCACCCTGTTGGGAGTCTTCTATAGACCTCCAAATAGTTCCAGAATTGTAGAGGAAAGGATAGCAAAGATGATTCTCGACAGGGGCGAGAGTAACAGGGTAGTTGTTATGGGGGACATTAACTTTCCAAATATTGACTGGAAATACTATAGTTCGAGTACTTCAGATGGGTCAGTTTTTGTCCAGTGTGTGCAGGAGGGTTTTCTGACACAGTATGTAGACAGGCCAACCAGGGGCGATGCCACATTGGATTTGGTACTCGGTAATGAACCCGGCCAGGTGTTAGATTTAGATGGAGGTGAGCACTTTGGTGATAGTGATCACAATTCGGTTAGGTTTACCTTAGCGATGGGCAGGGACAGGTATATACCGCAGGGCAAGAATTATAGCTGGGGGAAAGGAAATTATGATGCGATTAGGCAAGATTTGGGATGCGTAGGATGGGGAAGGAAACTGCAGGGGATGGGCACAATCGAAATGTGGAGCTTATTCAAGGAGCAGCTACTGCGTGTCCTTGATAAGTATGTACCTGTCAGGCAGGGAGGAAGTTGTCGAGCGAGGGAGCCGTGGTTTACTAAAGAAGTTGAAGCGCTTGTCAAGAGGAAGAAGAAGGCTTATGTTAGGATGAGATGTGAAGGCTCAGTTAGGGCGCTTGAGAGTTACAAGCTCGCCAGGAAGGATCTAAAGGGAGAGCTAAGAAGAGCAAGATGAGAAGTCATTGGCGGATAGGATCAAGGAAAACCCTAAGGCTTTCTATAGGTATATCAGGAATAAAAGAATGACTAGAGCTGGATTAGGGCCAATCAAGGATAGTAGTGGGAAGTTGTGTGTGGAATCAGAGGAGATAGGGAAAGCGTTAAATGAATATTTTTCATCAGTATTTACAGTAGAGAAAGAAAATGTTGTTGAGGAGAATACTGAGATTCAGACTACTAGGCCAGATGGGATTGAGGTTCACAAGAAGGAGGTGTTAGCAATTTTGGAAAGTGTGAAAATAGATAAGTCCCCTGCGCCAGATGGGATTTATCCTAGGATTCTCTGGGAAGCCAGGGAGGAGATTGCAGAGCCTTTGTCCTTGATCTTTATGTCGTCATTGTCGACAGGAATAGTGCCGGCAGACTGGAGGATAGCAAATGTTGTCCCCTTGTTCAAGAAGGGGAGTAGAGACAGCCCTGGTAATTATAGACCTGTGAGCCTTACTTTGGTTGTGGGTAAAATGTTGGAAAAGGTTATAAGAGACAGGATTTATAATCATGTTGAAAAGAATAAGTTCATTAGCGATAGTCAGCACGGTTTTGTGAAGGGTAGGTCGTGCCTCACAAACCTTATTGAGTTTTTCGAGAAGGTGACCAAACAGGTGGATGAGGGTAAAGCAGTGGATGTGGTGTATATGGTTTTCAGTAAGGCGTTTGATAAGGTTCCCCACGGTAGGCTATTGCAGAAAATACGGAAGTATGGGGTTGAAGGTGATTTAGAGCTTTGGATCAGAAATTGGCTAGCTGAAAGAAGACAGAGGGTGGTGGTTGATGGCAAATGTTCATCCTGGAGTTTAGTTACTAGTGGTGTACTGCAAGGATCTGTTTTGGGGCCACTGCTGTTTGTCATTTTTATAAATGACCTGGAAGAGGGTGTAGAAGGGTGGGTTAGTAAATTTGCGGATGACACGAAGGTCAGTGGAGTTGTGGATAGTGCCGAAGGATGGTGTAGGGTACAGAGGGACATAGATAGGCTGCAGAGCTGGGCTGAGAGATGGCAAATGGAGTTTAATGCGGAAAAGTGTGAGGTGATTCACTTTGGAAGGAGTAACAGGAATGCAGAGTACTGGGCTAATGGGAAGATTCTTGGTAGTGTCGATGAACAGAGAGATCTTGGTGTCCAGGTACATAAATCCCTGAAAGTTGCTACCCAGGTTAATAGGGCTGTTAAGAAGGCATATGGTGTGTTAGCTTTTATTAGTAGGGGGATCGAGTTTCGGAGCCACGAGGTCATGCTGCAGCTGCACAAAACTCTGGTGAGACCGCACCTGGAGTATTGCGTGCAGTTCTGGTCACCGCATTATAGGAAGGATGTGGAAGCTTTGGAAAGGGTGCAGAGGAGATTTACTCGGATGTTGCCTGGTATGGAGAGAAGGTCTTACGAGGAAAGGCTGAGGGACTTGAGGTTGTTTTCGTTGGAGAGAAGGAGGAGGAGAGGTGACTTAATAGAGACATATAAGATAATCAGAGGGTTAGATAGGGTGGAAAGTGAGAGTCTTTTTCCTCGGATGGTGATGGCAAACACGAGGGGACATAGCTTTAAGTTGAGGGGTGATAGATATAGGACAGATGTTAGAGGTAGTTTCTTTACTCAGAGAGTAGTAGGGGCGTGGAACGCCCTGCCTGCAACAGTAGTAGACTCTCCAACTTTAAGGGCATTTAAGTGGTCATTGGATAGACATATGGATGAAAATGGAATAGTGTAGGTCAGATGGTTTCACAGGTCGGCGCAACATCGAGGGCCGAAGGGCCTGTACTGCGCTGTAATGTTCTAATTCTAATGCAGAAGGCATTTGACAATGTATTTTGCTTTGGCCTAATCTGAATCTTTTCTGATTTCATCCGCTTTCCTGGCCTCTGCTCAGCAGATATGTGCCATAGTGCAGCTGACATTGGAAGTTTATCAGAGTGTGGGAACTGAAGCTTTCATCAAGGCTGAGGTCTCATAAAAGATTCAGTGAGCTCTGAGGCATCGTATAAGACGATCTGCGACCGAATTTAATTCAGGAGATTTGGTGTATATTAAAAGAGAGGGTCATAGCGAACGAAAGGCCCTGGTAAGATAATAGGTCGTGATGGTAAGACAGTACTTACCAACCATGGAAATCAAATTGTTAAGGTTCATTCCTCATGATTAATCGGGATTGATTCCAAAATCTCAGAATCCGAGCAACTGATAGGAAATGGGACACCTTATACCCCAAATGTTCATGTGTTTTGTTATGATGAAAGTTCAGAGGAACAGAATATGGTAGATCAAGGGTTGGATAGTGGTAATGTGAGAGATCATGGTGTGCAGGACAGTACATCACATCCAAAAGCCCCGAGTGGGTACTCAGGTGATGTATATTCCAAAGGGATCTAGTGAGTGCAGGGATGCGACAATTGTGGGACGTGCAAGAAAATCTACAGGCAAATTTAAATATTGGTTGAATGTTCAGGATGATGACCAAGAAGCAAGATCCATGGACTAGTAGAATGGGGTGAAAGAGTGAAGAGTAAGAAAGTGCAGTGCAAGTAGTAATAGTGAGTTCGGAAGTGCGTCAGGAACCAATCACATACTGGAGAAAGAGTCTCCAATAGTGCGAGAGGGAGATCTTACTGAGGTTCCGAAACATCAAAGTGCTAGTAGAGGCCATAGTTTAAACAGATTACACAATGAAATGGCGGCTGAAGAATTGTCTCGCAATAGAATTAGAAGCAGAGCTCCTCATGATTGTGACATTTTGGTGGCTGCCAATAAACTTGAGGAGAAACTAATAAGAAGCAAAGCAAAAGGTGTTAGAGAATTGGAGAGTTTGGTGTTTATTCTGAGATACCAGATAAGGGACAGCCAGCCTTGTCACATGGATGGATTTGTACTCAAAAAGTCCTTGCAGATGGGACTTATAAGGCTAAAGCGAGATTAGTTGTGAGGGGTTTTGAGGAGCAACTGGGTGATAAAAATGTTCGAGTGGATTCTCCCACAGCTGGACAAACAATCTTAAATCTTTTCAGCTTTTTTGGACACATATTCATGGAAGTGTAGATCAATCAACATAAAAGCCACGTTTCCGTAGGGTGATACTTTTCAGAGAGAAGTGTTTCTGAAACTGCATAAAGAGGCAGTGGATGCAGAAGGGAAACAATGGAAATTAAACAAATGCATCTATGGCCTTAACGATGCTTCCAGGGTGTGATATTTCCCAGTTTTGCTGAAAGTTGTTTGTGTTCAACTAAAAGCAGATTCCACAATGTTTTATTATTATTTTTCTTTACTTGTTCATGGGATGTGGGCATTGCTGGCTAGGTCAGCATTTATTTCCCATCCCTAATTGCCCTTGAGAAGGTGATGGTGAGCTGCCTTCTTGAACCGCTGCAGTCCATGTGGGGTAGGTACACCCACAGTGCTGTTAGGAAGGGAGTTCCAGGGTTTTGACCCAGCGACTGTGAAAGAACCGCGATATAGTTCCAAGTCAGGATGGTGTGTGGTTTGGAGGGGAACTTGGAGGTGGTGGTGTTCCCATGCAACTGCTGCTCTTATCCTTCTAGTTGATAGAGGTTGCGGGTTTGGAAGGTGCTGTCGAAGGAGCCTTGGTGAGTTGGTGCAGTGCATCTTGTAGATGGAACACACTGCTGCCACTGTGCGTCAGTGGTGAAGGGAGTGAATGTTTGTGAATGGGGTGACAATCAAGCGGGCTACTTTGTCCTGGAAGGTGTCGAGCTTCTTGAGTGTTGTTGGTGCTCCTACCCATCCAGGCAAGTGGAGAGTATTCCATCACACCCCTGGCTTGTGCCTTGTAGATGGTGGACAGGCTTTGGGAAGTCAGGTGAGTTACTCGCTGCAGGATTCCTAGCCTCTGACCTGCTTTTGTAGCCACAGTATTTATATGGCTATTCCAGTTCAGTTTCTGGTCACAAAGAGTAACTTTCAGACATCTTCATGATGCACATTGATGATTTCTTCTGAGGTGGTACTGTAGAATTTGATAAATGTGTTATTAATAAAATTAGAGTAGAATTTAAGATTGGGAGTCAGGCTTGTGGGGCTTTTAAATATATTGGTTTAGATATTAAGCAGAGAAGGTCTGGACTAACTTTAAATCAACAAGCATATTTAGAGACTGTTACCTCCATCCTTGTTAATAGTGCTAGGTCATCACAGAAAGATGATGTTATATCTAAAGAAGAGACAGAGCAATTGCAAAGCCTGATTTGTCAGTTGAACTGGTTGTGGACTCAGACTAGACCAGATGCTACTTTTGATGTGTTGGAGTTAAGTACTATAATGAAATACCCAAAAGTTGAGAATGTTTTAAGAGCAATTAAACATAAAAACAAAATAAATCTGGAGAATTGCATACTTAAGTTCCCATCCTTAGGTGACCCAAAGAATATGAAACTAATCATTTTTAGTGATGCTTCACATGCTTATCTTGCTGATGGATATTCAAATGCAGCTGGTTTCATCATATTTTTGATGGGTGAAAATGGAAAATGTTGTCCTATAGCTTGGGAAGCTAAGAAAATAAAAAGGGTTGTTAAAAGTACTTTAGCTGCGGAAATACTGGCTCTTGTGGAGGCAGTCGTTATGAGGTTCCATTTGTCAAATATTTTAGGTGAGATTCTGTATGAGGGGCATACTGAAGATAAGATACCCATTGAACGTTATGTACATAATCGTTCCTTGTGGGATAATGTACACTCTACAAAAAGTTTGAGCAAAAAAGGTTACGGATTGACCTTGCTGGATTGAAACAAATGCTGGAGAGAAAGGAAATCTCCAAAATTAAATGGGTAGGTGCAAGTCATCAACTATCTGTTTTACAAAAAGAAATGCTTGTACGTGGGAATTGTTATGGGTCATAGAGGAGGGGTGTCTTTCAATGCAATGCTTTGTACAGAATATGGAATCTATTTTGATTTGTTTTGAAATGCTTGTGTATGTTGAACTCTAAATTTTACTGAAAGAAAAAGAAGGGAATCTGTTAATTGTGTTTATTCATATACAGGGGTGGAGGGTGTTAATTAGGGTCTTGAGTGTATATATAAGGAGACACTTACTGAAATTGGGTGAAGGTTTGAGTGATGAGCTGCATGTTTGTAATCTTATTACTTTGTAAAATAAATGCAAGACGAGTAAAGATTGGCTCCAGCATAATCCTTCAACAACAAGCTTTCTGGAATATAATACTTGAAACCAAGCCACAGCCACAGAATTACAATTTGATTACTCCTCCAAAGAACCTGTCCAGAAATGCTGCCTTATCTAGTTTGATTGTCAAGTGACAATTCACCACCCTCAATGGCAACACAACAAGAGATCGAATAGTTTTACTATCATTGGAAGCATGTTCCTGATACCTAAAGACAAAACAAAGGGAGAGAAAAATGCAAAAGAAGTGAAAATACACTTTTCTTGCCACAATTGGTCATATAAAAACAACAGAGACGTAATGAAAGAAGGTCTGAGCTGTTTCACATATGATTTCAGTGTTGAACTGCTTATAGGGACATTTGGGAAGAAAGCCTAGTTTAGTTTTGCATTCCTGCTGAGTATTGCAAAATGACACAAAAGTTGAAAAGCTGGCAGTTGATAGCAGGGGAACATATTTCTGTAAAAAATGTTTTATTGGTTATTAGGTTGCATAACAGCAGGGTGCAGGTGGAGGTAGCTGACAAAGACAGCTGTCTCATGAATTTGGCTCCATTGTTCGTTGAGACGAAAGGAGGTCCTGGAGAAATTGTACCCCAGTTGCCAGAGATTTTTCCTAAACTACCCTGTGCATTTGAGCTTCCACATGGAGTTCTTTGCATCAGCGCCATATGGAAGAGAATTCCACAGGCATGAGGAAGTGATGTGTGAAGCTTCAATGTTTTAGATTTATACTAACTGCTGAGGGTCAGTTACTTCAGCTCTGTTCCTGGAGTTAACTTGGAAATCTAGTTCAAAAGGGCTCTGTAGTAATGAAATTGTGTCTGGCAAACTGGGAGGGGAGGGGAGGGAAGGAAGGAGATGTGTCAAAAAAGCTGGGCATCAGTCTTGTCAAAATGTTAAGGGCAAGCAACGCTATGATGCATTTCAACCTGATTCACTTCGTTGCCTGACGTGTCTGTAAGCAACCAAAAGATTATTTGTGAAATTAATTTCTCATGAAGAGAATGACTCTTTATGTATGAATGGCTCTTGTGGTGCTGCTCTGTTCATGGTCCGACAGAAGACTGACAGCCCAGACTCTGAATCTAGTATGGATTCTGATTTTGAGGAGACTATTGGTCTTTGCAGTTCTGGACTGCACAAAATCCAAAATCAAGAGATGGATTTTCCTCTCCAGTCTGACAACTCGTACATGGGCATAACAAATTACCCAGACGCTAAATATGAAAGGAAAACGTGGCGGAGAGGATTTAATGCACATCATGGGCACTGCCTGATTTTCCATTCTCCAGTTAATGGACAGAAAATCAATTGAGCTCCATTATGGGCATGCAGTCCTCCCTGGCTGATTGTCCTCTGTGTGCCGGACCCAGGCAATCTTTTATACCTAAGTGCAATAAGAAGTAAGTCCATCCTATAGAGCAAACTGGAACTTGATACACTTTACAACTACATTACGACACTTCAAACGTATTTCATTAGCTGTAAAGCACTTTGGGAAGTCCTGAGGTTGTGAAAGGTGCTATATAAATGCAAGTCTTTCTTCTTTTTTGTGTTCAGCGTAAAATGTTACTTGAGTGTATGTGTATGGCCCAGAGATTTGTTGTAGTATGGCATCTAACAGTGTCTGTCATTAGTTAGACTTATTTGTACACATTTAGGTTTTTAACATTTTTGGGTGGCAAGTTGCTGAAAGTGCAAGCTGATAATGTCACAGCAAGGGAAATTGGCCATTAGGGACCTGAGTGAAGAGGACATGTAACTGTATATCTCCATAACCAATAAAATTGAAGAACTGTAAACTTAACAGTGGAAGAACTGAGAAGGAAGTGTAAATTAGAGGGATTAGATTCAACATAATATCAGGCGCTGAAAGATAAATGAAAAGATTGGATTAAGAGAGAGAAAGTAGACAGAAAGGAAAAGTACGAAAATTCAATTTGACATTTTTAACATCTCCAACATTTAATACCAGAAGGAATGAGGCTACACACTTGTAATAATTTTCAGAGCCAGAGAGGCTGATTGGCAGTCAGTAACAATTATCATATTGTTAATGGGAACTTGTGTTTGTAATGCAAGACTTAACTTGCTGTGGCGAGCTTAGCTCATATCCACCACAAATATAACAACTTCATACTGTTCAATGCATGTCAATGGTGAGGCAGACAGGGGAATTGTATTTTTGCAAAGCTTTTGGACATTGGTATTTAACCACAGGTGCTCCTTACTTGAAATTGCTGTACCATTTTACACATAAATGATGCCAAGCATCGTTAGCTTTACTGTTATTTGGCAGCAAAATCTGGCCCATTATTATATTAGGTCTACAAAATCTCCCAAATTCAGTCAAAACCTCATGTGGGAGATCACATCCTGCCACCCTTGCCCCAGGATCCTGTATTCCCATGTTCATAGTTTGCCCATTTCCCAGCATTTCTCTTGCTTTCTTTTCAGGGAAAGTGAGAGGAAACCAAAGGATCACTGTAGGAGCAGTAATGTTAATGAATCTTGAGATGCCCCTGCCTTCATAACGTTCTCTTGCTTTTTCTCACTCTCCAGATGGAGAAAGTAAAACACTTGCAGTATCCCTGGCCAGATGGTCTGTGAAATGAAAGTGAAATATTGAAAAGTCAGGCTGAGAAAAAGACAGAATAAAATAAAGAAAATGGAGAATAGGATAAAAGAAGCGCAGTTTCTCTGTGAAGGAAAGCCTCCAGAAAACTGGACCGTGACATTTTACAGCTATTTACTGAGGTAACAGCTAATTAGAATGTTTTTTTTTTCTTAGACACCACAGCCCTAAAGCAGAAAATGGCACATGTTGAATTTCATGTGACCAAGTAATTTGCTTTGGTCTCATCTCCATTTTATGACTGACAGTATTATGTATCAAGCTGTGACTGATGACAAGACAAATTTATGAATTATATTACATATTTGTGTGTGGGTGGTAGGGGCACAATAGGTAACAGCTGAGGCAGCCTTTGCAAGAGGACGAGGGGAGCACATTCTTTTCACAAGGTTGTCACATCAGGCACAACTTAACATTGTCTTTTGTAGTGGAAAACAAATTCTGACGTTTGATAGACTATTGCCATCAATTATCTTGATACCTTTCAATGTATCTGCATCTGTCCACCTTTAACTCATCTAGTTACCCCTTTCTCTACTGAACCTTTTGAAAATAATTGTTTTTGAATAGGCAAGCTTTATTTACAATTCCAACTTTATATTTTTATATTGTATTTTCTATCTCCTAACTAAAGTTAAAAAGTCTCAATGCTTCCTCTCAGTCTTAGTGCTATACTGAAATCCAAACGCCATGTAGAAATCGTTTGGAACTCTAACTTGAATATCTTTGAGTCCTTCAGCTGCAAACTGCAATTTTGAGCCATACTTGCTGTTGACAAATCTGGCTGCTTGTCAGCTCCAGGAACTGTGAGTTCCAGACAATAAAAAGGACCCCACAAATGGAAACGGATGTCTTCCTTCCATCAAAGAATGCTACCTATCATATTTGTGTAAATGTATGTTTTGTTATTCATCCAGTTTCCATTTATACTCCAGTTGCAAAGCAAATCCTGCTTTAAGCAAAACTTACATGTCAGCTTGCAGTTCCCAGTAAACACCTCCCTGATTTATTGCTACAATTGCTCTGCACATTTTGGTAGCAGCCTATAAAAATGTCTGTTTTTGAACACACATGTTTATCTAACAAGTAATAGTTTCCTAGGCAGTACTTTTCCAACAGACTCTTTGCCTCATTGATAATTATTGGGCCATGGCAGTTTGATTTGTTGCTGGTTGGAGGTCAAACCTGAACATTAGGAGAGGGCAGGCAAAATCAAGACATCCTGGGTTGGGGGATGGGGATTTTGCCTATATGTAATTGAGCTAGTTTGTCAGCAGCAAATTGTAAGCACTTTTACATTTGAAATGAAAGCAAGGTTGAGTGCAGCCATTTGAGAAAGATGGAATTGAAAGAAGTAAAAGTTTTTACTGCTCCCCAATGATGAGGAATCTGCAGTCTGTCCCACTGAGGGGAAACACCAGCTATTCATGAAGAGAGATACATTTAAATAAAAAAAACACTGTCTGGAGTGGAGTTCCCAGCTCTTTGCTCCTGAACTGTTTTTGGAAACTCTGGCTGATACCCAACCCCGTCCCCCTCCCAATTACCATTAAACACTGGCAGGAACAATAAATTATTTCGGTTTGTGTGAGTTTTCTTTGTAAAATGTTGTGCCGGATCAGATCCATCACTGCACAGTACAATAATTAGGTAGTAACTAAGCCAATGATATGAAAATTTATGCCAATATTGTTCTATTCCTGTTTTTCTGATACAGTGCATTCATCTAACAGAGGTGTTCATTCAGGTAAGCTGGACAAACTGTCCCCTGAACTAAATATGAGAACAGAAACACTTTTTCTGGTTGTTCTAACCAGATTTATTGGTTTGTCTGAACAAATTTGCTGTTCTGTGTTCCACTCTCTTGATGGCTCCATTGTTCTATATGGCGGTAGGTGGCATCTCTCAATTTGTCTCTCACTCTGGCCACAATATTTGGCTCAGTCGCACCCCATACCTTTTGCAACCTTTGGGTGGTCAGGTCACTTAATCCTCTGCCCTCCCTGTGAGTATGCAGCAACACTCTGGCAAATCCAGGAAATCACCATAACACTCCCTCAGAAAAACTCCAGAGCACATCCAGATAGTTTCCAATAGCAGAAGTTTCTAAAAATTACGTTACTTGCAATTTGGGTGCCTGGCCCTTTAAAATAACAGTAGTGCAGAGTCCATCTTGCAGCGCAGTGCTTGCTCTTTGTAGTGTGATGTCCAAATTTGTTGTCTGGAGCTGTATGCTTCAAATGAAGTATTCTGGCATTGCATCAGCCAGTCTGGCTGTGTGATGTCAGATTAACACTCTTTTGGAGGATTCTGGTGCATGCTGGGGATACCAGCACAGGCAGCCTTCTCAAGAGGAGTGACTGGTGGCACCATGCACCCCAGCCAAAGGGCACTAGGCTTCTGTAGTGCTCCTACGGAGATGAAATTCCCACCCAATATCCTTTTTAGAAGTAGTTTAATCTGATAATTAAGAGAACGATGATATAAAGAATTTATACTGCATGAATTGAACAAAAGCGTGGGGGACAACAGCTCCCAGATGCATGGTTAAGGCATTGACATGGAGAAATCAGAGTCATCTTGCCAACCAATCTGCACCCTTTTCTTATGCAGTATAAATTGTTGCTCCTTTGAAATTTGGCTTTCTTGAGTCTGTCCTGATGAGTGCAAGGCAAAAAGTTTTGACAGCATGTCTCCTTTTTCAGCAACACTCAAGTTACAACCAAGCAACTATTAATATAAAGAATATTAGTTGTTATATTTACAGTTACTCATCACAGCATCTGAATGTCTTTTAACTCCAGAATACTAGTTATCTGTTTGTATGATTAAAGTATACAAGCACCATCTTTATTTATCCTATTGTTTAGTCAGTAAGGTTAGGTTTGCTTTTCTGCCTAATTAATCTGTATATAGCAGTATGATTACTTGTGCAGTAATCCTATTTTTGGGTTCAGTACCATAACTTTTCAGAGGATGTGCATCCTGAGTTTATCATACAAACATGAGCCTTTTTTAACAGTCCTCACCACAATGACACACTGAGCTCAGGAACATGGTAGAATGGGGGAACCAACTAAACCTGTATTTCTCCAGTGATGTGTGTTTATAGTCTAAATCTATCATTTCTCTTGCATAACCTAGAGAAAGATAATTGGCTCAAAATAAAACAAGCAGACAGCTGCTCTGGTAAATTGGTATAAATATACATGATGAGATTTTGCTCATTACATGCAACCAGCACTCATTGCATGATAGTCTTTGTGATTCATATATGCTAATTGTTTCTGGTGAGGTCATGCATGTGGGTCGTACTACATTCCGAACTTGTGAAAATGCAAGGACCATTTTTTCTCTTAGAGCTTTGCAAGAAAAGTAGCTGTAATGACTTGTGACCATAAAGAATACTGCAGATTAAGAAAAAGGGTTTTCTTTTCAGAAAAAATAAGTTACATGCTGTGAATTTCTAAGTTTGATAAAATGTTTTATAATCATCATTGAGGAAAGTGATAGCTTTGTCAGACATAGAATTGCCCCCTAAAAATGTGTGGAACTGATAAAAGTCTTTATGTAATCCATCAGTGTTGTGCTTGAATCTGGCAATAATTAGCTCAGTATAAATCAATTACAAGTAATGCATCAGTGATTGCCTCTCAGAATAGTTCTGAATGCTCTAATGAGGGTCACAGTTGATTAAGTAAATACATTTTATTTTAATCACTCCTTCTGGAATCAAGCCAGAGGAAGAAAGAAATGAATCAGTGAAGAGTCTGATGCTGTACCTAAAACTTTACACAAGGCTGCACCGCAATCACTTCAGGACCTATGTAACCTTGGAATTAACTTTCAGTGACTTGGGCTAGGCAGCACATCAGTGAAGGGTATTGAACTGGTATGGGATGGGAGAAGACCTAGCTCACTGTACTGCCGTGTTACAGTAACATAGAGCCATAAAGCACAGAAACAGGCCCTTCGGCCCATCATGTCTGTGCCGGCCATCAAGCACCTACCTATTCTAATCCCATTTTCCAGCACTTGGCCCGTAGCTTTGTATGCTATGGTGTTTCAAGTGCTCATCTAAATACTTCTTAAATGTTATGAGGGTTCCTGCCTCTACCACCCCTTCAGGCAGTGTGTTCCAGATTCCAACCACCCTCTGGGTGAAATTTTTTTCCTCAAATACCCTCTAAACCTCTTGCCCCTTACCTTAAATCTATGCCCCCTGGTTATTGACCCCTCCCCTAAGGGAAAAAATTTCTTCCTATCTAACCTATCAATGCCCCCAATTTTGTATTCCTCAATCAGGTCCCCCCTCATCCTTCTCTGTTCTAAGGAAAACAACCCTAGCCTTTCCGGTCTCTCTTCATAGCTGAAACGCTCCAGCCCAGGCAACATCCTGGTGAATCTCCTCTGCACCATCTCCAGTGCAATCACATCCTTCTTTTAGTGTGGTGACCAGAACTGTACACAGTACTCCAGCTGTGGCCTAACTAGTGTTTTATATAGCTCCATCATAACCTCCCTGCTCGCATATTCTATGCCTCGGCTAATAAAGGCACCTAATAAAGGTGCCTTCCTAACCACCTTATCTACCTCTGCTGCTGCCTTCAGCGATCTATGGACAAGTACATCAAGGTCCCTCTGACACTCTGTACTTCCTAGGGTCCTACCATCCATTGTATATTCCCTTGTCTTGTTAGTCCTCCCAAAATGCATCACCTCACACTTCTCAGGATTAAATTCCATTTACCACTGCTCCGCCCATCTTACCAGCCCATCTATATTGTCCTGTAATCTAAGGCTTTCCTCCTCACTATTTACGACCAATTTTCATGTCATCTGCAAACTTACTTATACATCCTATATTCAGGCCTAAATCATTAATGTACTTTACAAACAGCAAGGGTCCCAGCACCGATCCCTGTGGTACACCACTGGTCACAGGCATCCACTCGCAAAAATAACCCTCGACCATTACCATCTGTTTCCTGCCACCAAGCCAATTTTGAATCCAATTTGCCAAATTGCCCTGAATCCCATGGGCTCTTACCTTCTTAACCAATCTCCCATGTGGGACCTTATCAAAAGCCTTACTGAAGTCCATATAGACTACATCAACTGCTTTACCCTCATCTACACATCTAGTCACCTCCTCGAAAAATTCAATCAAGTTAGTTAGACACGATCTCCCCCTGACAAAGCCATGCTGACTATCCCTGATTATCCACTGCCTCTCCAAGTGAAGATTATAATCCTGTCCCTCAGAATTTTTTCCAATAGTTTCCCAACCACTGATGTTAGACTCACCAGCCTCTAATTACCTGGTTTATTCCTGCTACCCTTGAATAATGGTACCACATTCGCTGCCCTCCAGTCCTCTGGCACCTCCCCCGTGGACAGAGAGGATCCGAAAATTTGTGTCAGAGCCCCTGCTATCACCTCCCTTGCCTCACACAACAGCCTGGGATGCATCTCATCTGGGCCTGGGGATTTATCCACTTTTAAGACCGCTAAAGCATCTAATACTTCCTCCCTTTCAATGTTAATATGTTCAAGTATATCGCAATTCCCCTCCCTGATCTCTATACCTACATCGTTGTTCTCCACAGTGAAAACAGATGAAAAGTAATAATTTAAAAATGTCATTAATGCTTTAACAACCTGCTTCAAGTAAATGTGTGATTATTTTAAGAAGAAGGGGAAGAGGGGGTAGTGCTATGGTTAGTAAAAGTTGCAGTTTAAATTCCATAAGCTACATCTATTTCAGTTAATGTAGCTGAAAACCTGATAAGATTAAATGTTATAAACAGCTGACTTCAGCATGACTAGTTCCAGTTTCCAAGCACTATCTATTTCATACTGGAATTTGGTATGGACACCAGCTGAGGACAGGGCCAGGCTTACATTTGATGACCTCCAACATTGTGTGGCAAGTTCCTAATTTCTTGTGATAATCAGTCCATAATCATTTCATATTTGATTCTCCTGGAAAAATCAATTTCTCATACCAACAGTAGAATTGTAATTGGCACTAGCATATCAGACAAGCTCTGTAATTCACCGCCTCAGCTGGGTCTAGTTTCATACACTCCAGGTTGTTACTCTTCAGCCAACTCCTGGCTTCATAAAACTTTTCCCAACTCCTTTTTAAAATCAGCCCAGCATTATACTCTACAGAGCAGATACCTGTGTACATATTATCTGTAGACTATGTACATACTTTGCATGTGTTACACAGCCCTGAACTATCCTCTTCCAACCTTCACACATCAGACTCCATCTACCTCATATCCATTGGCTTGGTTTCAATGAATGTTATACTCAACAAAATGAGAGATGTAGGTCTGGTCTTTACCAGCCTCTGGCGATGGACTGGGAGGTCGGAAGCCTCGTACAATGGCGGTGGAAGGCACTGCGGGGTGGGGGGGGGGGGGGGGAGGTGGTGGGTGCAGGGAGTGCAATGTCTTCCTGCCGCCATCACATATTCTCAGCAGCAGGAACATCAGTGGCATGGCTGCCCACTGGGCGGCTAATTGAGGACACGTTCCTACCCCCGACAACCTTTTACTGGTGTCAGGAGGTGCAATCGCTGAGTGGGGAGCCTGCCAGGTAAACCCTGGCAGCCTCACAGCAGGTTCCTGGGGGGGGAGGAGGGGCATTTATAGTCACCCCAAGGCCCATAGAGGGATCAGGGCAGCAACAGCCACCCCTGCAACTAGGGTGCTGCCACTGGACAGTCACCCATCGCTGATTGCCAGGATCTACCTGCCTGGCTCTGGCAACATACATAAACAAACTTACCTTGTCTTCAAGGAAGTCTCAGCATGAAGTCTCAGCATGAAGTCTCTCATTCCTCCTGCAACCTCAGGACTGGCCATCTCTATGGGTGGCGCTGCCGAGCTGCTGGCCCTCTGATTGGGCCAGCACCTCTGGGAGGGGGGATGCTGCCATCCTCAATTAGACAGTGGTCCCAGCGGTGGCCTACTAATTGGCCACTGCGGGTAAAATGCTGCCCAGAATCCCACTGCTGGCGCATGCAGGGCTGGGTCCTGCTTTTGGTGCTGGCGATGTGACTTCTTGCCTCTGAGAAAATCCAGCTGATAAACAGGATAGGTCTCATTGATGAGACACCCAAACACAAGATGGAAACAAAATGGAGAGAGGCATGCAAGACTGAGTTACTATGTCTGGGTCTTCCTATTTCACAAATTGAAGACTGGAATTGTTTACAATAGCTGTTATAATCATCAGCACGTAAAGGAAGCTCATCAATGTAACTGCAACAGTGCACAGTTATTTTCAAATATCTTGATAAAGATTGCTGTGCTTTGCATGACCAAGATTTGGGTACTTGCTGGGTAACTCATTCTTCAGCAATCATAACCCGCAAAGAAAACTCCTTCATCAAAGAGTATATTATTATTCTCATATGTATTTTTTAATCAGTTTGAGTGTACATATATACTACGTATAGATAATAAAAATCAAATAATAATTGAAAAATATGTGCTATAATTGTGCTTCTTTTCCCATAGGAGACAGACAGACAAAGCAAAAATTTCACTGTTGCTACTATGATTTTGTATCCCATTATTTTCATATAATTATAACAATTATTTTTAAAATGAACGTTCACAAAATAAACAAGACTGGTTAAGTACAAACTAACTCTCTAAATTTAATCTTAAAAGCTGAGTAAATATACATATACTAATTTTAGTATTATTTTCTCATGAAAAATAACTATGGTCCAAAGTTTGCTATGGCAGTACATTTAACAGCATTTGTCATTAGTTAGATTTGCCTTTGCACACTTAGGCTTTTAATTTTTTATTTGGTGAGTTGTGAGCTGATAATGACACAGTGAGGAACACTGGGAATTTGGGATTTGAGTGAACAGGGCAAGTAACTATATATCTCCTTCACCAATCAGATTGAAGGATTGTGAAATTAAGGCCGGAATTTTACTTGCCCTCTTGAAATGGGCTGGGAGGCAGGAGATGTGGTAAAATGACGGCAGAAGGCGTCGTGATATTTCCAAATGCGGGAGCAGCAGCCGCTTGGCTGCTCGCCAAATGGAGTCAAGCGGCCAATTAATCCAAATAATTGGCCTATTAATTGCCATTTTACGACCCTGCTGGCATTTTACTGGTGTCGGAATGGCATCCGCCACTTGAGGTGTCCACCAGCTATACAAAGGCAGTCTCGCAGCGGCTTCCTGAGGGGGGGCCTTCCTTTCTGGAGGCTCAATGGTCCAAAGCGGGTGGCAATGGCTACCTTGCTGCCCCGATGCCACCGGTGGAGGGTGTGACCTTCCAATCACCTGGGCCTGCCTGCCTGGCCTCTGCACATTAAAAATATTTCTTACTGGCACTTCGAGGGCATTGAAGCCCCCTTTCCTTCTCCCTGCATCCTCTATCGATGGCGCTGCCAAGGTTGTAGAGCTGCTAGCCATCTAGGCCTTAAATGGACGGTGGTCCTGGCAGCGGCCTTTACCAGTAAAATCCCCTTGGCAGTTTTGCCGTTCACCCGCAGTGACTCAGGACCTGCAATTGGTCCTGGTGCTGGGACCCACAGTGTGCTGGTAAAAATCCAGCCTAACAGTGCAAGGACTGAGAAGGAAGCACAAATTAGAATGGATGAATTCAATGTCAAATCAGGAATAGAAAGAAAAATAATGAGAGGGAAAGGAAGAATGGATGGAGAGAGTAAAAAGCGATAAAAAATAAAGAGCATTTCTTTAAAAAAAAATTAAATTTGACATTCTTTAAATCTCCAACAGCAATTGCAACCTGAGGGAATGAGATGACAGACTTGTAATCGTTAATTTTCAGTCCCAGAGAGGTTGAATGATAGTACTTTACGCCTATCATGTCATTAAAAGTGTACTTAGATTGCAATGCATGAGGTGCAGTTTTCTGTGCTGAGTATAGTTTTTATTACTGTGCAAATACAGTAACCCCCTGCCTTCATTACATTCCAATTCTGAGGTAGACAGCGAAGTGGCGTTTTCATGAAACTAACGGTGGGACAGCGCAACTCGAACAGCAACTTTTGGATTTCTCTGTTTAACCTCGAATTTGTACTGCCTGAAGTTGCTGTTGTATTTACATATAAGTGATAGCAAGTGCCATTCACCTCATAGTTATTTTGACAGCAAATTATGGCACATTGAGTAACATGAAAAATCACTTTTAAAACTTCATGAAATAAACCAAATTTTTAATTTGTTCAAATTATCTGTTTGACCTTAAATGTGTATTTGGGCTAAGGAGCAAGCTTATTCTGTATTCAGTGATTATTTTTTAAAAGAATTCTGATGCCAATCAACATTCTGTAAGGCACAATTGATTATAATCATCTTTCTAATATCTTTATTTACAATAACAATGATTAACAGCAACAACAATTTGTATTTATATAGCATCTTTAATATAATAAAATGCCCCAATGTGCTTCACAGGTTTGTTATAAAACAAAATATGACACCAAGCCACATAAGGAGATATTAGGGCAGATGACCAAAAGCTTGCTCAAAGAGGTGGATCTTAAGGAGTGTTTTAAAGGAGGAAAAAGAGGTAGAGAGTGGAGAGGTATAGGGAGATAATTTCAGAGCTTGGGGCCTAGGCAGCTAAAGACACAGCCACCAATGGTGGAGTGATTAAAATTGGGGATGCTCAGGAGGCCTAAATCAGATGAGTGCTGATATCGCGGAGAGTTGTAAGGTTGGAAGAGATTAGAGATAGGGAGGGCCAAGCCATGGAGGGATTTGAAAACAAGGATGTGAATTTTAAAATAGAGCTGTTGTTTATCCAGAAGCTGAGGGATAATGTATGAATTACAGTTGCCAGGGAGAGGGATGGAATTGGTGGTGAGGGAGCAGAGTTTGTGGTGGGAACCAAAGACAATAGCTTCAGTCTTCCCAATATTTAATTGGAGGAAATTTCTGCTCATCTGGTACTGGTCGTTGGATAATCAGTCTGATAATTTAGAGACAGCGGAGAGGTTGCGAGAGGTGGTGCTGAGGTAGAGTTGGGTGTCATCAGCATACATGTGAAATCTAAAGCCGTGCTTTCAGATGGTGTTGTTGAAGGCAGCATGTAGCTAAGAAATAGAAGACCAAAGATAGATCCTTGTGGGACACCAGAGGTAACGGTGTGGGAGTGGGAAGAGAAGCCATTGACGGTGATTCTCTAGTTACGGTTAAATAGATAAGAATGGAACAAGGTACATGTAATTCCACCCAGCTGGATGACAGTGGAGAGGTAATGCAGGAGGATGGTGTGATCAACCATGTCAAAGGCTGCAGACAGGTTTTGGTGCCATTTTGGTGCTGTGGCAGGGGCAGAAACCTGATCGGAGGGATTCAAACATGGAATTCCAGGAAAGACGGGCACAAATTTTGGAGACAACATGTTCAAGGACTTTGGAGAGGAAAGGGAGGTTGGAGACGGGCTGGTAGTTTGCAAGGATGGAGGGGTTAAAGGTTTTTTTTGAGGAGAGAGGTGATGATGGCAGATTTAAGGAGAGAGGGACAAAACCTGAGAAGAGATAACTGTTAACATTATTGGCTAACATGAGGATCAGGAGGGGAAGTTGGGTGGTTGGCACTTTAGTGGGAAAAGGGTCAAGAGAGCAGCAGGTGGGTCTCATTTACAAGCTGAGCTTGAAGAGGGCATGAGGGAGATAGGGGAGAAACTAGAGAAGGAAACAAGTTCAGGGCTAGGACAAGGGTCAGCCTTCAAGGAAGTTTAACCCAGTGGGCTAGGGGAAGACAGGGATGTGGCAGAGGCAGCTGATCAGATAGTCTCAATCTTGGTGACAAAGAAATCCATGAGCTCCTCACACTTGTTGGAGGTGAGGGTGGAGGCGACAGGGGTTTAAGAAGAAGGTTTTCAGTAGATAGAAGAAGATGGGGGTACCTTTGCATTCTGGGTGATCCTGGAATAGTGAGCAATTTTAGCAGATGGGAGCAGGACCCAATAGTGCTTTATGTAGTCCAGTCAGATCTGGCGGCAAATGGCTAAACCAGTTGTCTACTCTATCTGTTTGAGTCTGCGCCCCTTAGACTTAAGGGAGCAGAGATGAGGGTCATACCGGGGGGGAATGCCCAGGGTGAGAGAGAGTAATAGTTTTCATGGGGACTAGAGTGTTGAAGGTGGAGGTGAGGGTATAGGGTTGAGCATATCGATAACGACAGAAATGTAGTGGTAAACGGAGAGCTAAAGGCTAGACAATTCAAAATTTGAGAGTGCAGTTTTAAGAGAATTGGGGGAGAGTTTTTCCAGGGGCAGATACAGAAGGAAGTTGTGTTTGGAGATAGAAGCAGGATGTGGGTGGAGAGCGATACAAGGAAGTGATCAGAGATGACCTGATCTGTGATTGATACTATGGGGATAGCGAGGTCACATGAGATGGCAAGATCAAGTGGGTGGTCAAAGCATAAATAGTTCTATTAATTATACTTGGTGGAAATAAATGCTGGCCCTTGACCCATAGGTCAAAGTGTCTTCAGGGATGGATGGTTTAATAGATGCTGTTAAGGGGAACAGATAAGTAGTTGGGCCAGGAGAGAATGAAAAAATTGTCAGAGGATGCTAAATTTTAACAAAGGTGGGAGGAGGGAAGGAGAACCACTAATCACTCTCAGGTAGGGAAAGACTTGGGCAATTGTTTGAACTGGCGGGAAATACATACACCATTGCAAATACATGCCCAGGAATGGAGCAACATCTCCGGCTGGAATTTGCATTGGGTAGATGACACATGGAATTGATAGGTGATTAAGATTTATAATTCAGCGAAAAGGAAGATTTAATTCTGAAAAAGCAAAGCAACCCAGTGTCTCTCTGCTGGAAGAGCATGTTGAGTCTCAGGCCAGTACCAGGGAGGTGTGCTGCAGTTAATGTTATGAGACAGGATTTTTAACATTGAAAAGGACCATCATAGTTCCAGCTACAGTTACCATAGATGGATATTGACACTATAATGGGGTTTTCCCATTGGCAAAGCTTGAGATAAAAGTTTTCAATGTCTTCACAGAAGGAATGTTGTAAACCATACAACATGTTTAATAAGTAACAGATAGTAATGGATCTCCTATGGCATTGCACAGAGAGAGTCAAGACCAAATCCAGTATTCAGGTCAAACCTCTTAGAAGGCAGTGGGATAACTGGACCCAGATGGGGGAGGGCAGTCAAGAGGGAGAGAGCACATACAGTTTCTGTCATGTGTTCAGACCTTGCGATAGGGCTTGAATCTGTGATTTGTTACATGTATGAGGGGAGAATTTTACCATTGCGCAAGCCTTCACCCCTCCTCTAACCCATCCATCAGCTGCTGCTTCAAGAATTCATGCGCTTCTTAATGTTATGTTCTATCATTTCCCCTTCTTTTTTCCATCTTATTACGACACCCTCACGTATCCTCCCTTCTGGGGGCAGGGTGCAAGCAACCAGATTCTCAATTCGCCCAAAAATAAGCTAGGCTGCTCTGAGACTAAAGTGTCAGAGTTTCCTGGAGGTGGAACAAATCAGAGTGAGGAGCCCTGAAGGTCAATGCACAGAATTGCACTTCAGCCATCTGATAGAATTCAGGTGAGTACTGGAGATGTTAATGATTGTCTAAATTATTGCCTGTGAAGTGCTTTCGGACATCCTGAGATTATGACAGACACTATATGAATACAAGTTCTTTCCAGGGATAGGCCCCAATATGTTGCATCACAGACATTTGACAAAATTACTTACTCAGCCACGGACATGGGGGCAATTAATCTGTATATAAAGTATTTATCCAATCTAATGCCATCGAAACACAGTCCAATTTAAAACACATTTCTCCCTATAAATAAAGTAGCTAAGCATACAAATAACAATGCAGAGCAGCACAACTGTATTAACTAGCTAGCAAGCAAAATAGTATGCAATGCCAATGCGAATTACTTTTGCAATTACTTTTGCTGCTAGGTTATTCTAAAACACAAGGTTAAAGGCTTGAAGCAGGGGTGTCCAACCTTTTTCTGTGTGGGGGGTGGGGGGGGCGGTGGTGGAGGGGTGGCGACATTACAATTTTTATCTTACATAGGGGGCCAGTGAGACAATTTCAGAAAGATAAGGGCATTAAAAATGTATCTTACTATTAATCAAAACAACAACAAAGGTGCATTTTTGTGAAGCGGCTTTAAATGAGAAGACTCATTTATTGACTTACTTGCTGGTCACTATGTTGGACAATGATTCAGTGAGACACCTGGCATTTTTTTGCTTGCACAATTAGTCAATGTTTGCCTGCATACTTGTTGTAGATAGAGATCCATTGATCTAGATTGTTTGCTCTCCCACTTCTCTCTCTCTCTGTCTGTCTGTCTGTCTGTCTGTCTCTCTCTCTGTCACTCTCTCCCCCTTGCTCTCTGTGTTGTTCCTCTCTCTCTGTGTCATTCCCCCCACTGTGTCATTCCACTCCTCTCCCCACTCTCTCGCTCTCCCCCCTCTTTCACTCTGCCCCTTCTTAAATGAGCAGCTTTTAATGCTGTCTGATTCAACATAAATAAGATTCGTGGAGTTCAGTTGATTGAAGATCTCAAAAAGGTTTATTAAACAGCTACCTAGAATATACTTTGGGGATAGTGTGAGAAAAAGGCATTGAAGCAGATGATCAGCCATGACCATATTGAATGGCGGAACAGGCTCCATGGGCTGAATGGCCTACTCCTGCTCCTATGTTCCTACAGTACGGAGCTATCTATTTACAGGACTTGCCTCTTGGTGTTACAGTTACAGAGCGAGATTGCAGCGTAATCACATGACTGCATCCTGGTACACAGCTCATTAGCATACTAAGCTCTTAAAGGTACAATACTTTTAAAGGCAATCACACAACATCCCCCTTCTTTCCAAAGATAAGTTTCGTATGTTAAAAGTAAAGATACACAAAATTAGATAACCTCAAAATTATTTACACATGGATAGAGATTGTGAATTTTATAAATACAGAGGCTCAAAAGTCCATATATCATCTCAGTGGTTTGCCAACTCTTGCTCGGGGAGTTTGCATCTCATCAGTTGCTGTTCTTTCTGAAATTTCTCCCTCTCTGCATTCAGTTTCTGTTGCTCTGCCTTCATACTCTGTTGCTTTTCTCAAAATGACCACTTTTGAGGCCTTGTCGTACTTGGAAAGCTCCGGCACCTAATCTCGAAGAGCCAATAGACAATGCTTCAACTCATTCCTCCCCAGCCTCTTTGGGACATTGTGTGTCCTTCGCCTCGCCTCATCGTGCATGTCTGAAGGTTCAAGGTTGAGGACTTGTTGGGGGAAGAGTACTTGGTCTCTGTCTGTTCTGGCTCGTTGTGGTGCTGGCGATTCTCTAGAAAGCAGACGTGAAAGTGCGCCATAGTTATACTGTTGTCGGATTTTCAGGCTGCACCGTTTGATGCTGGTCAGAGTCTGCGAGAGGGTTCCAGTCCTTGGAGATTTCCCCTTGGCAATGCTATCGTGGATGGTTATGATGTTGAGGTCCTCACACACGGGTAGTCCTGCCACTGTTGGTCTGCTCATGTCTACTAGGTAGAACGTTTATGGTTTCCATGCCGACTTGCCGTATCTGCATTACATTGTTAATGTGCCACTGCATGGGATGGGTGACCCGTTGTCAGAAATGATTTCTTTAGGTGCACCGAATAGAGCACTTAATGTGTCTGCGACGACTGTGTTTGAAGTGTCGTTAACCTGTCTGACAATTGGAAATTTGGAGAAATAGTCAGTGACTAATACAAAGTCTTCTCCATTAACAGAAAATAGGTCAGTGGCGATTTTGGACCGACGGAATCTTGTGTTTGCCCTCTCTCTCCCATCTCTCCATCTCTCACTCTCTCTCCCATCTCTCTCTCTGCCCCTTCTCTCTCAGCTCCCTCTCTCTCTGTTCTCTCTGTATACCCCTCTCTCTCTCTCTCTGCCCCTTCTCTCTCTCTGCTCTCTCTCTGCCCCCTCTCTCTCTCTGTCCCTTCTCTCTCTGCTCCCCTGTCTCTCTGCCCTCACTCTCTCTCTCCCGCTGCCCCTCTCTCTCTCCCTCTACCTCTTTCCCTCTGTCTCTCCCTCTATCTCTCCCTCCCTCTCCCTCCCATTCTCTCTCCCTCCCTCTCTCCCTCCATTTCCTCTCCCTCTCTCCCTCCCTCCTTCTCTACCTCCCTCCCTCTCCTTCTCTCCCTCCCTCTCCCTCTCTCTCTCTCTCCCTCCCTCTCCCTCTGCCTCTCTCTGATAGTTGCAGAGAGCAGGAACTCTCAGTTTTGTGATTGGCCCATTTAAAAAAAAAATCGCACTGGGTGCAGGAGCAACACTTCTGATTCGGACAAGTTCGGACTTTTCGGCGAGCTTTTAAAAAAAACGGAACCTGCCGGAAAACCCCGAACTTGTCCGAATCAGAAGTGCTGTTCCCGTTCCCAGCACCTGTCAGCTGTGAAACTGCCAGCTGCGATTTTTTTTTTAAACTGACTGGTTCAAAGAAGAAGCAAATGGGAAATTTCTCATCCCTGAAATTACCAGTCACAGACCTCAAAATTTTTACCACGGTGTCCATGTATGGACACGTTGCTGACCCCTGGCTCTGTCTTTCCATTTTTGCCTTGAAGTGATTGCCACATTCTGGCCTTAACATAAAATAAATTAAAATCAAGAAACAAAAGCAGGCACTGCACAGTAACATCAATGTTGTTTATGAATAGTATTGTGATTTGAAGAAACTGAAAGAAAGTGAACTTTGTCCTTCTTATGTTGTTAGTTGGTGGAAATAGGAAAACCCATATAAAAGCAAAACAAGAGCAATTCCTTTGTAACATGAGACTAACTAAGTGGATTTTTTATACTCTTAAAAGAACTCCTAATCTAAACCAGTTAACTGTGGTTTTATGGGAGCATGAAATCTTGCAGGTGGCAGATCAATGTTATTGGGCTACTGAGAACTGTAAATGTTAACTGCACATAAGAAAAGCATCATGCAGCTCATTTTGTATTACTACAGTTGAATGTGGAGATGGAAAATGTCATCTGTTCCAGGCTGTTAGCTGTGCTGTATGGGAGAATGAAGTATATATCTGTATTGGATTGGAACTGCAGCTCACCTTTTCCACAGAAATGCTGAATTGAAAAAAGGATGTGCAAGCATCTGTGATTATTAAATCAAAGACAGTAATATTCATACCACAAAGTAGAAGAAGATGGTCTTGACTGTGATTCTAGCTCTGACTAGAAGTCCCTGCATTCTATTTGGGATTGTAAAGGTAGGAATGGTATCTCCACGCAGACAGGCTGATATTGATATGAATCAACCTCACCCTAATGTTAAGAAGCATTCCTCTTTAAACTTTACATTTTGTATATGCCTATACCAGCTAAGTTCCTGTCTGTGTAATCAACTGTTCAATGACTGCTCAAGACAAAGCCCCCATTCAAAATATATGATTCTGATCGTAGTGGGAGCAATGCACGGTCAATTCAGTCCCGTCACTTCACAGGTCGCATAACATATCACTTTAAGCTTTCCCAAATCAAAGAAAGCCACAGCCAAATTGAACAAGCTATTAACCCCTAAATGAGGTGAACCAAACCAGGTATCTTTAGATTAACAAATTAACTGTATATTAGAAAAAAATACAATCCTAAACACTACTGAGGTAAAACAATATTTAAAAATAGAAATAACAATAAAGTCCTTTCAGGTTTATGCTTCCTGACAAAATGGTCCTCTGATTCAAAGTCCACTCGCAATCTTCCAGGTCTGATGAGGAATTTGGGAATCTAGTCCAATATCTGAAGCTTCAACCTCCTCTTCCTTCCAGCGATGACCACAGCAGATCAGCAACTCGCAACCACTTTCAAAAGAAGTTCTGATGAAAGGTCACTGATCTGAAACGTTAACTCTGCTTCTCTCTCCACAGATGCTGCCAGACCTGCTGAGTATTTTCCAGCATTTTTTGTTTTTATTTCAGATTTCCAGCATCTGTAGTATTTTGCTTTTATTCAAAAAGAGTCAATCTGACTTAACTTCTAGAATTTTGAGAGGTAAAAAATAATAGTTTAAATTTACTTCCTTCAGTTTAAATTGATTGAGATCTCTTCTTCAGTTCATGCTGGCCCAGCTGTGGCTGTGTGTGTCTCAACTGTCTCTGTAAAAGCCAGTTTATCAGCTAGTTTCAAAATTAAACAGTAAGATTGTATATCCTGTTCTCGGTCTCTGAATAGTTGTATCCAGGGCAGCCAAGATGCACTTTCCTTGGTAACTTCTGAGGCTGGCTTGTTCGCACTCTCTGTATGGTTGTATCCAGGGAAACCACGATGCACTTTCCTTGGTGACTTCTGATCTTGCTGTCTTAAAGCAGTACTGATCCTTTGCCGCCTTAAAGACTCACCGCATATTTCCTGAATAAAGAATCAAATCATGACAGACGTGCGAGTGCTACCAATTGAGCCATGACTGAGACTTTAAGAAAAATAAGTCGTTTTTGAAAAAGTTTTCCAGAGGGCAGAAACAGAGGGATGAATTTTCCCGCGGGTGTCATATGCGGGTTCCGAGCCTGCGATTGGCGTCAAAGCGCCCACTGGCACAAATTTACACAAGGCAGGCTCCTAATTGGCCACTTATGTGTTCGCCATCTAATTAAGGATGGTGGCCGGGTTCCTGATGCGGCAGGCCCTATCAGAGGTCTTGCAGCACTGGCTGGCCGGCAGCCCCACTGGGAGAAGTGGCTGCTATTGAGGCAGAAAGGCGAGTGTGAGGGCAACTCAAAATAGAGGCCCTCTAGCGAGCCTACTGAGAATTTAAAAATAAAGAAGTCCACCGCTGTTAGGGTCATCAGTGTGGAGGAGGAACACCACCACAGGAATGATTGTGGCTGTGGCTGTGGCTGCGGCCTTTTCGTTCTGTGGCTTATTCATTGGGCCAGTGAGAGGAAGCATAGATGGCCCTCCAGCCTGCTGCTTGGAGGCCACTTCCAAATTGCTGCCAGCCTCCAGACTTAGCTGGGTGGGGGTGGGGGGGCGGGCAGTCCTGCAAGATACCGTCGGTGCCTGAAAATCGTAAATCGTACCTTCATTGGCCTAATTGATTGCCAATTTCCATGACAGCCTGCCTCTGAGAAACTCACCGGGAGGCAGCACAGCATTGGAGAACTGCCCTTGTTAATTGTGTATCAATGGTTTGATTATATGCAGGTGAAGGGTGTTAATTGGGGTTTTATTGAACATTATTGAACATAAGCAGACACTTACTGAGACTGGTGGAGGGTTTGAGTGAGGAGCTATATGTTTGTAATCCTTTTACCCTGCACAATAAATGTGAAACTGAGTAAAAATAGGCTCCAACATTATCCTTTCATAACAAGCTTTCTGGAATTTAACATGGTAGCAGAGGATGGTAGTCTAAAGCTGAAAGTTGGGAAATAGGAATTTTTTGAGGGGATAGAAAACTAAAATCTTAAGGGCTATTGTAGAAATATGGCAGAAAACAAGTGTAAATTGTTAGGTGTCAAGGTATGATTACCCTCCGGTGTTCTCGGAGACTGAACCATATGACCAGTGGAAGAATGAAGTGGATATGTGGACATAGGTTATATTTCTACCAAAGAGGAAACAAGGTATGGCTTTGCTGTTGTCACTTCCTACCGAAAGTAATATCAGAAGTAAAGTGTTTTCTGACCTGGATGCTCATCAGTTGGACACTGATAAAGGGTTGGAATTTTTGTTAGAGTTCTTGGATGAAATTTACAAGAAAGATGACCTATTGAATGTGTTTGAGGCATGGTCAGCCTTTGATAGATTTCAGAAAACAGATGGCTATTCAACGGAGGAATATATCATGGACGTCAACAAACTATATAAAAGATTGAGGAAATTCAATTTGGAGATCATTATGCAATGAACTGCCTTAAGCAGAGGGGCAGCGTCTTCGAAATAAAACACAATGCAGAGAATTCTGAGGCGGAAGAGGAAGATACTAATGGATCTGAACGTATTGTATTAGTCACAAGGAGTTTTAGTCCTGTAATGAATGTGTTAGTTACGGATTCATTCAACTGTGCTGTACTGGATAGTGCTAGTATGTCGACAGTATGCGGAACTGATTGGTTATAGTGTTATCTGGATTCACTCAGTAGTGAGGATCGACGCAAGGTTAAGGAATATAAAAGTACTACCAGCTTTAGGTTTGGTGATGACAACACATTGAAGTCACTGAAGAGAGTCGTAATCCCATATAAAATAGCTGGGATAACCCACTTTATCAGTACTGATGTAGTCTCCAGTGACTTTGCTCTTGAGTAAGCCTTCAATGAAAATGGCACAGATGAAACTTGATATGGAGCACGATAAGGCAATTCTTTTTGGGAAGCCAATGAATTTGCAGTTTACCCCATCAGGGCATTATTCTATCCTCTTAACAAAACCTGATATTTCTAGTCAGTGTTAGAGAAGTATTCATGGCATCAGGTCATAAGATTCAGAGAGATAAAAGGCAAGTTGTCTTAAAGTTACACAGACAATTTGCTCACCCTTCTTGTCAGAGATAAAAACCCTACTAAAAGATGTAGGTATATTGAAGAGATTAGTGAAAAGTGTGAAATTTGTAAAAAGTATCGGAAGACACTATCACGTCCTATTATCAGCCTTCCATTGGCACGTGAATTTAATGAGGTAGTTGCCATGAATTTAAAGGTATGGGACAAAATTGAGAATATTTTCATTCTATATTTTATAAACCTAGCAACTAGATTTAGTCTTTCTACAATAATAAATAGTAAGGACAAAAGGGTGATTATAGACAAAATTATGGAGAAATGGCTAGGGACTGGGCTTGGGGCACCAGCTATGTTTCTGACTGATAATGGAGGGGAATTTGCTAATGACGAGTTCAGAGATACATGTATGCAAGTGAACAGCAAGTAACTAGTAGTTGCAATATTAGCAGTTCACAGGGATCGGAATGTCAGCATACTTATGTCAACACAATATCTGCTTCCATGATGCCCCTGGAGAATGTTGACACGTGCTTGATGGCTAGAGTAAGAGGCCTGCCTAGACTTTACAGATTTCAGAATGGTGTGTTCTGGGATTCTAACAGTGTTCCCACTTTCTACTGTGCTGCCTTAATCCCAAATTTTAATTCCAAGCAGCATTCTTAATTTACCAAGATCTACCAGTATCTCTGCGTCAGTATATGTTCTAGCCCCATTAAGGTAAAACTGCTCCCGCCATTATTGAAAGGTTGTCACTGTTTAGTATGTTTTTGATGAATTAGAGCTAAACAAATAAATATTATGGAGTCATCTTGTTTCACTTTTCTATTTCTTCTCTCCCATCCTCGTGTTCCATGCATTGCCTACGGCCAAGAAGACAGTTGGTCAACCTGCTCATAGGTCTCGACCATTGCTGCTTCATGAGCTAGTTGGCAGGTGAGGGTGAATCATTGACCTGTTTTGCCTTTTACTTTGTGAGGAGTTTGATGGTTTCAGCAAGTTCCTAGAGCAACATTTGTGGCATGCACATTGCTGTTCTGGCACATTGTACAGAAAAATATGGAATCATAAATTGTGCCAAAGCCTCCCCTAATGGCTCAGTTAGCAAATGTAGGGAACAATGAACCAGTGAGGAATGTAGACCAAGAAGGTCCCAGGGTCGATCACTGGTCCATTAGTTGGTCTCAGGCAGGGTGACAATAGGGGATCTAGAATTGGCTTCAGTCTTGGCTGGCAAGAGATTTATGTGATATGCAGAGAACCCAGGCACTGAATGGTACCTGGTGTCCATGAAACCATACAGCATCTTCTGGCGAAGACAGAGAAGTTTGAAGAGAGAAATAGAAGTTCTGCGAGATTAGACCACTTGGCACATTTTGGCACTGATCTGCTTCCGTCCTTTCACTATCAGGTGCCTAATAGCAGATACTTTTACAAACATCATGGAGTCTGGGAAACACTAGAATAAGATGTGGTAATAGCCCTCTTGGTTGTGTGTGTGTTCATTTCACAAATAAGAGCGCAGAAAGAGAAGTGGGAGAGGGTGATTTGATCCAGGACTGGCCTCTCATTTATTGTTATTTTATCTTGATTTCTGGCTGTTCCGGACAAGCCTGAAAAGTAATATTTTATTACCAGCTCTGCTGGTATACCATGTTCTGTTCTTAATACTGGAGCAGATGTGATTAAAGGAAGCTGGGGATCTATTAGCCAACTCTTAACACGAAGCATTTCTTGGAATTTGCTTTAACTTGTGAGAGCTATCTCTTGTGGATTTAACCGAGCTTAAGCAGTTCAAGTTATTCATGTAAACATGGTTTCAGTCGCTCTGAAAAGGCTCTTTTGTTTTGCAAAGTGTTTAAGCATTTCGATGTTTAATTTTACAACATAATACTCCAACAGTGTTGCATTGGTCTGTTTTCAATAATAATGAAATGAAGTGCCACATCATTTGAAAGAGCTATTTTTTAATAGTGGCATCAATTGATGCAATTAAAAATAAAACCATAATTAGCATTTCCTGTCATGTCCAGGGAATGTCACCTGGGCTGCACCAGTGAAACAGTGCACTATGACTCAGTGAGTTTGCTTCTGAATAGACCTTGCTTTAGATTTATTTCCTCAGGCTTTCTTTGTTGCCTCTCTGGTTATATTTTAAAAAATAGTCCCTCAGGGAAAGAACCAGTTTGATTTTTTTTAATGAATGTAAAATTAAATAAAATAATTGACAAAGAAGAATATCTTGTCTGAGTGACAGCCCCTTTAGAAGATCATGGCTGAAAATTAGATTTTTTCTTCTTACGTACAGCTCCGTGTCCACATTAATGAATACAAGGGCAAAATGGTGCACCAGATATAAAGGCAATCCTCATGGGAAATGGAAGCCAACAGAGGCATTTCCTCAGGGAGGAATCCTAGGAATGACAATAATTTCCTTGCAATATGATACGGAATCCTCTTCTCAAGTTTTGTGACCAGAATATTAATGCATTTCAAGGCTTTTATTGTGTGATTCTGACCTGTTAACGATGAAGACTAGAGGCCAAAAGAGCACAGTCTCCTGGGGTCACTGGGGAGATGAAATTATAAGTGAGACAATGTGTTCTTAAAAGTAACACTAGCACTGTTGGAAAATGTCCGGCAAATCTTTTCAGTGATGTTTCCATACACATTGACACAAATCACTTCAATATTTTTTTAAAAATTGGAATGCACTCATGTGTTTGGCTGCAGAAGACGATTGGCTCCAAAAAAGTGTTTTATTTATTTTTCTCTCCCCTTATGTGCTCCTATAGGTATCAATTCATGCTAGAGCACAACAGTCCTTTGGTACCCGTTCCCACCTTCGAGTGGCTATGTTTTTTGTGTGAGTCTGGAGAGTGAGTGGCAGGATGTTTCAATGTAGTGGATATCACAACCAAATCTTCATATATCTTCACCTGATGTCGACATGAGCAATGAGGTCATTGATAGCCACAGCAGTAGAGCAAGTGACTTCAATTGAGAAGGTGTAAGTTCAAATTCCAGTCTTAGGCAATATTGAGTCACAACATTTTTGAACGAGTTGTGGCAGTTCTTGGCTGGGTGACAGTATTGAGTGCTTAGTGATGGCCCTGCCCCTTCTTGAGGGAGCAAAGTACAGTTGGCAGAGTTCCTCCTAAATGTTGTTAAACCAGTCATTTACTGATATTCATAGCAGGCATGAATAAATTCATCTCAGAGCACCATTCGACTATCAAGTAAGAACTGGAATAAAGTGGAGAAAAATTGATCCAAGTGAAGTATTAGTGGGCCAAAGTTTCTTGAAATTGCCTGTCCAGCATTTGAAATTTCACCATCCTTCATGTATTTTCTGGCCAGAATTTCCTGAGACTCTCATAAGTATACACCAGAACATAAAACCAGTGCAAAACAAGTAGAAATCAGTATAAACCATCGGGACCCGAGCAAAATGTCAAATTTACACCATGTTCCCTCTTCATGCATGAAAGTTAAAGCTTGAAACCATCAAACCACCATTTATGCACATTAGGCACAGTATGTTTAAAAAAATGCAATCCTGGAAGTTTTTCAATTTTTAATGAAAATCATTCTGGTGCCATTAAGATGTTCTCAACGATACAGAAAATACATGTTAGATCTCAGTGAGGAGAAATAAGCAGAAATGCTTTTAAAATTTGCCAAAAATGTTCTAGCAATATGAATTTGGGAAGTGTTGCTCCTAAAATTTTAGGCATACATTTACATTCAGAACTGGTGTCAATTCAGGAAATTGTATTTCTACATGGGGCTGGAATTATAGCAACGAGCAGTAAGATGATTTCAGAGGAGGTTGCATGAATCAAGGAAATTTTGTATAATGTAATTTTTTTTATTCCTTTCATGGGATGTGGGCATCACTGGCAAGGCTAGCATTTCTTGCCCATCACAAATTGCCCTTGAGAAGGTGGTGGTGAGCTGTTTCTTGAATCACTACAGTCCATCTGAGGGAGTTCCAGGATTTTGATCTAGTGGCAGTGAAGGAACAGCGATCTATTTCCAAGTCAGGATGGTGTGTGGTTTTGAGGGGAACTTGTAGGTGGTGGTGTTCCAAACATCTGCTGTCCCTGTCCTTCTAGGTGGAAGAGGTCGCGGGTTTGGAAGGTGCTGTCGAAGGAGGTTTGGTGAGTTGCTGCAGTGCATTTTGTAGATGGCACACATTGCAGCCACTGTGCGTCAGTTGTGGATGGAGTGAATGTTGAAGGTGATGGATGGGGTGCCAATCAAGCGGGCTGCTTTGTCCTGGATGGTGTTGAGCTTGAGTGTTGTTGGAGCTGCACCCATCCAGGCAAGTGGAGAGTATTCCATCACATTCCTGACTTGTGCCTTGTAGATGGTGGACAGGCTTTGCAGAGATAGGAGGTGACAGGATGTTGATAGTGGGGGATTCAGTGATGGTAATGCCATTGAACATCAAGGGGAGATGGTTAGATTCTCTCCTGTTAGAGATCATCAATGCCTGGCACTTGTATGGCACGACTGTTACTTGCCACTTATTATCCCAAGCCTGAATTTTGTCCAGGTCTTCTGCATATGGACACAGACTGCTTCAGGAGTCTGAGGAGTTGCGAATAGTACTGAACATTGTACAATCATCAGCGAACATCCCCACTTCTCATCTTATGATGGAGGGAAGTCATTGATGAAGCAGCTGAAGATGGTTGGGTCTAGGACACTACCCTGAGGAACTTCTGCAGTGATGTCCTGGGACTGAGATGATTGACCGCCAACAACCACAACCATCTTCCTTTGTGCTAAGTGACTCCAACCAGTGGTAAGTTTTTCCCCCTGATTCCCATTGACTTCAATTTGGCTAGGGCTCCTTGATGCCACATTCGGTCAAATGCTGCCTTGATGTCAAGGGCAATCACTCTCACCTCACCTCTTGAGTTCAGATTTTTTGTCCACGTTTCGATCAACGCTGTCATGAGGTCAGGAGCCGAGTGGCCCTGGTAGAACCCAAACTGAGCATCAGTGAGCAGGTTGTTGCTGTTTAAGTGGTACTTGATAACACTGTCGATGACACCTTCCATCACTTTGCTGATGATCGAGAGTAGACCGATGGGGCGGTAACTGGCCAGATTGGATTTGTGCTGCCTTTTGTGTACAGGACATACCTGGGCAATTTTCCATATTGTCGGGTAGATGCCAGTGTTGTAGCTGTACTGGAACAGCTTGGCTAGGGGCACGGCTAGTTCTGGAGCACAAGTCTTCAGCACGAAAGCCTGGATGATGTCAGGACCCATAGCCTTTGCAGTATCCAATGTCTTCAGCCATTTCTTGATATCACGTGGAGTGAATCGGATTGGCTGAAGACTGGCATCTATGATGCTGGGGACTTCAAGAGGGGGCTGAAATGGATCATCCACTTGGCACTTCTGGCTGAAGATGATCACAAATGCTTCAGCCTTTTTTTTGCACTGATGTGCTGAGCTCCTCCATCATTGAGGATGGGAATATTTGTGGAGCCACCTCCTCTGGTTAGTTGTTTAATTTTCCACCACCATTCACGACTGGATGTGGTAGGACTGTAGAGTTTTGATCAGATCCGTTGATTGTGGGATCGCTTAGAAGTTGGCAATGTGTCCGTACACGGACACCAGTGTCCATGGTAAAAATATTTTGAGGTCATGGTCATTTTAAATTCAGGGATGACAAATTTCTACCAAATGGCAGATTTCCATCATTGGGGTTTTGGAAATCCCATTGGTTTCTTCCTTTACCTGCTGAATGTTTATTTCCGATTTCCAGTATTCTCAGTAGCTTGCTTTTGTGCTAGTTAGAGACATTGGCTGAGGACTGATCGTCAGCAGTAAAGATGGCGAACAAAGTTCTTAACATTGGCTGAAGTCGGTTTGCCAGCACGAAATATGGCAGTGGTTGTTATAAACATTGGCTGAAGGTGCTTTGCCAGTAGTAATGATGGTGGTGCACATTCATTTAGCAGCGATGTGAAAGCACGTCTCTTTACCAGCTGAGGTCAGTAAACAGACAGGGGAGCCACAGAGGAGAGACACAGAGCGTGGGTACGTAGACAGAGAGGGGCGGCACAGAGAGAGGGACACACACACAGAGGTGTGACATGGGGGGAACAGAGAGAGAGAGAGACACACACACACAGAGGGAGACAGAGATACAGACAGAAGGGGGGAGAGAGAGACGGGGTGGGGGCGAGGGGGAGACACAGTGGTGCAGTGGTTAGCACCGTAGCCTCACAGCTCCAGTGACCCGGTTTCAATTCTGGGTACTGCCTGTGTGGAGTTTGCAAGTTCTCCCAGTGTCTGCGTGGGTTTCCTCCGGGTGCTCCGGTTTCCTCCCACATGCCAAAAGGCTTGCAGGTTGATAGGTAAATTGGCCATTATAAATTACCCCTAGTATAGGTAGGTGGTAGGGAAATATAGGGACAGGTGGGGATGTGGTAGGAATATGGAATTAGTGTAGGATTAGTAGAAATGGGTGGTTGATGGTCGGCACAGACTCGGTGGGCCGAAGGGCTTGTTTCAGTGCTGTATCTCTAAAAAAAAGAGCTCAAGATCACTCCTGACAGATGGACATCTATCCAGAATACACTGCATTGCTACATCAAGTGTGCAGGCAGACATTGACTACTTGTGTAAGTAAAAACAATGCCAGGTATCTCACCAAATCAGGAGAAATGTGTTTTAAATCGGACTTTGATGGCATTAGGTAGGCTTTACACTTTATATACAGATTAGTTGCCCCCATGTCTGTGGCTGAGTCAATAATTTTGGCAAATGTCTGTGGTGCAACATGTTGGTGCCGATCTCTGTCGTTTAGCTCTGTCTATTGGATTTAAGTCACTTAAGCTGGAAATGTCTCTATCTTTAATGGCAAAAATCAGCATTATGCCATTGTTTTGGCACAGGTTTTCAGGAAATTCCAGCCCATGGATTGTTCTTGGAAAGGTTTTGTCTTTATCTGGTCAAACTGAGCTATTGAACTTCAGCCACTTGATGGCAGTATGATTACATGAAAACACAGTTCAGCCAACATTTGCTAATAGACAAGATAAATCAATGTTTTGGAATGACTGTTATTACAAGGACATGTTTTTGAAATAACTTAGATTAGTAGCTTCACAGTTGGTGAAGGGAGGCAACATTTTTTTGAACCAGTTCATCTTCACTGCATGGACGATTTAGCAGAGCAAATTGTCATTGTAGAATCCATCCAATATTCATTCCATTGATGAGGAAAATTTACACCAAGGTGTTTGCAGTGTGGCCATTGTTAAAATGACAGAAATAACAACAGTAATAATTAACAACAATTTTGATTTCGTGTGATAATGTAAAATATGCAATATCAGCTCAGCCACTCGTTAAACAACTTTCCTGATTTTCAGTTCCATTTTCCCCCAATGTCTTTCTGCAATGCAACAGTAATTATAAAGTATTTTGGGATGTCCTGAGGTCATGAAAGTCACTACATAAATATTTCTTTCTTTAATAAAAGCAAAATTTGCAGACGCTGGAAATCTGAAACAAAAACAGAAAGTTCTGGAAATGCTCAACAGGTCAGGCAGCATCTGCGGAGAGAGAAGCAGAGTTAATGTTTCAGGTCTGTGACCTTTCATCAGAACTCACTGTTCTGTTCTGATGAAAGGTCACAGACCTGAAATGTTAACTTTGTGTATTTCTTTCTTTCTTTCTTTGCTTTTTTAAGATTAGGGAAGGTTTTACAGTCAGACAATCAAACATGTTCACTTATCATCACAACCCAACAAATTTCAACAGAAATAAAAAAGTCAATCTGAGCCTGTTATGTATTGTACATTGCAGGGCTGTGGTACTGAGTGAATGTACTGACTGAATTAGATTGATCTTTTTGAGGAGCAGGAGATGGGTATTTTTTAAATGATTGACCTTTATACGTGGGTGTGTGGCTTCCATTACTGATGACACTGCTTTGCCTTTCTGTCACATAACAGATTGTGGACAGTCACATTTGCTTTGTTATACAATCCAAGAAAAAATTCTCGACATGTATAGAATGAATGACTTTATTTTAACCCACAGAAGATTTTTGCAAATATTGTGGTAAGTTGTTCAACTGCTGCGGAAATGAAATGTACACAAACAACTAGAACTGTTAAACCTGCTGAGGGTGATTGGCTGAACAGATTTTGAATGACGCTAAGGGATATTCTTGCCTCTGTGGCCTTCTCTATTTCTTAATCTCTCATTTCCTTGGTACTTACTGCTGTCAAATTGCAGAGAAATCACCCGCTGTTACATTCGCAATTATCAGATTTACGCAAGCCAATTAAGTTATATTTTCTTTTTTGATTTAGTTGAAATAATGGAGGGGGAATCATCTCCTCTGACAGATCACCCCTCCAACAATGCAGTACTTCATGTTTGTGCTCAAGTTACAATTAAGTCACAACTTTCTGACTCAGAACCAAGATGGCTGTCAGGGGATCCAAAGCTGGCATTTAAAATAAATTAAAGAGCCTCCAATGCTCCCCTTATACATCAACCTCTACAGCATCTTGTTTATGGACAGCTGAGGCAAGTTCGCTTTTATGTCCATTAAATGCTCAGAGCATCCCAAGTAAGAATAATTAACTGAGGGAAAGCCAACTTCAATGGGTTAAGAATGGATCTGGGCCAAATAAATTGGAATCAAATGTTGGCAGGAAAAACTGTACCTGAGCAATGGGCTAGCTTCAAAGGAGAGATAGTTTGGGCACAGTCAAGGTATATTCCCTTGAAGAGGAAAGGTAGGGCAAACAGATCCAGAGCTCCTTGGATGACAAAAGAGACAGAAATTAAGCCGAAGAAGAAAAAGTGTGCTTAAGACAGATGTCAGGTGGATAATACAATGGAGAACCGGGCTGAATATAGAAGGTTCAGAGGGGAAGTGAAAAAGAAAATGAGAGGCAACGAGGGAGTATAAAAAGAGACTGGCAGCTAACATAAAAGGGAATCCCAAAGTGTTCCATAGACAAATGAATAGTAAAAGGTGGTAAAAGGAGGAGTAGGGCCGATGAAGGAACAAAAAGGGGATTTATACATGGAGGCAGGGGGAATAGCTGACATAACAAATGGATATTTAGCATCAGTCTTTACCAAGAAAGAAGATGCTACCCAGGCCAAGGTGAAAGAGGAGGTAATTAATGCACAAGATGGATTTAAAATTGATGAAGAGGAGGCATAAGTGGCCCATTTTCTGATTGGCAAGATGTAACAAGTGGTGTGCTGCAGGGATCAGTGCTAGGGCCTCAACTTTTTACAATTTATATAAATGACCTAGGTGAAGGGACTGAAGATATGGTTGCTAAATTTGACACAAAGATAGGTAGGAAAGTAACTTGTGAAGAGGACATAAGGAGGCTACAAAGGGATGTAGATAGGTTAAGTGAATGGGCAAAGATCTGGCAAATGGAGTATAATGTGGGAAAATGTGAAATTGCCCATTTTGGCAGGAAGAATAAAAAAGAAGCATATAATCTAAATGGTGAGAGATTGCAGAGCTCTGAGATGCAGAGGGATCTGGGTGTCCGAGTGCATGAATCACAAAAGGTTAGTATGCAGGTTCAGCAAGCAATTAGGAAAGCTAATAGAGTGTTATTGTTTATCGCAAGAGGAATTGAATACAAAAGTAGGGAGGATATGTTTCAGTTATACAGGGCATTGGAGAGACCACATCTGGAGTACTGTGTACAGTATTGGTCTCCTTATTTAAGGAAGGATGGAAATGCATTGGAAGCAGTTCAGAGAAGGTTTACTGGACTAGTACCTAGACTGCGCAGGTTGTCTTATGAAGAAGGGTTGGACAGGCTAGGCTTGTATCTGCTGACGTTTGGAAGAGTAAGAGGCAACTTGATTGAAACATATAAGATCCTGAGGGGTCTTGACAGGATGGATGTGGAAAGGATGGTTCTCCTTGTGGGAGAATCTAGAACTAGGGGTCACTATTTAAAAATTTAGGGGTTGCCCATTTAAGACAGGGATGAGGAGAATTTTTTTCTCTCAGAGGGTTGTGAGTCTTTGGAACTCTTCCTCAAAAGGCAGTGGAAGCAGAGTCTTTAAATATTTTTAAGGCAGAGGTAGATAGATTCTTGATAAGCAAGAAGGGGGTGAAAGGTTATTGGGGGTAGGCTGGAATGTGGAGTCGAGGTTACAATCAGATCAGCCATGATCTTATTGAATGGCAGAACAGGCTCGAGGGACTGAGTGGCCTACTCCTACTCCTAATTTGTATTGGATAGGCTGTCTATGCTTTAAGTTGATAAAGCATCAGGAGTGTATGAGATGCATCCAAGGATATTGAGGGAAGTGAGAGTGGAAAGTGTGGAGGCGCTGGCCATAATTTTCCAATCTTCCTTAGACTCAGGGGTAGTGCCAGAGGACTGGAGAATTGCAAATGTTACACCCTTGCTCAAAAAAGTGTGCAAATATAAGCCTAGCAATTACAGGCCTGTACATGGTCTTCCAGAAGGCATTTGATACAGTGCTGCACAACAGACTTTTAAGCAAAGTTATAGCTCATAGAATAAAAGGGACAGTAGCAACATGGATATGAAATTGGCTGAGTGACAGGAAACAGAGAGTCGTGATTAATGAATGTTCTTCAGGCTGGAGGAAGGCTTGTAGTGGAGTTCCCCAGGTGTCAGTGTTAGAATCTCTGCTCTTCCAGATATATATTAATGACCTAGATCTTGGTGCACAGAGAACAACATCAAAATTTGCGGATGATATGAAACTTGGAAGCACTGTGAACTGTGAGGAGGGTAGTGTAGAACTTCAAAAGGACACAGACAAGTTGGTGGAATGGGCAGACAGGGATTTATTTTGGTAGGAAGAACATGGAGAGATAATATAAGATAAAGGGTACAATTCTAAAGGGTGTGCAGGAACAGAGGGACCTGGGCATATATGTCCATAAGTCATTGAAGATGGCAGGACAGGTTGAGAGAGTGGTTAATGAAGCATACAATATCCTGGGCTTTATTTATGGGGGCATAGAGTACAAGAACAAGGAGGTTATGTTGAACTTGTATAAGACACTAGTTCAGCCTAAGCTGGAGTATTGCGTCCAGTTCTGGGCGCCACACTTTAGGAAAGATGTGAAAGCATTGGAGAGAGTACAGAAAAGATTCATAAGAATGATTCCAGGGATGAGGATCTTCAGATATGAAGATAGATTGGAGAAGTTGGTACTGTTTTCCTTGGAGAAGACGGCTGAGAGGTGATTTGATAGAGATTTTCAAAATCATGAGGGGTCTGGACAGAGCAGATAGGGAGAAAGTGTTCCCACTTTTGAATGGATTGAGAACGAGAGGGCACTGATTAAAGTAATTGGCAAAAGAAGCAAAAGTGACATGAGGAAAAACTTTTTCACGCAGCGAGTGTTTAAGGTCTGGAATGCTCTGCCTGAGTGTGTGGTGAAAGCAGGGAATTAAAAGGGAATTCAAAAGGGAATTAGACTGTTATCAGAAAAGGAAGAATGTGCAGGGTTATAGGGAGAAGGCGGGGGAATGGCACCAGGTGGAGTGCTCATTCGGAGAACCGGTGCAGACATGATGGGCCGAATGGCCTCCTTCAGTGCTGTAACAATTCTGTGATTCTGTGACTTGGTAGGGGGTGAAATATGTCTTTCGTGGTACAAAATGGGCAATATTGAATCAACAGCACATTTTACACCCCTTCCTATGTTTTTTTCCATTGGTGTAAAATGGGCTGCCAATTCATTATCACCCGTTTTTGCAGTAGTGCTGAGGATCAATCTCACCCTCATTGACCCCAAATACAATTGTATCTCTCTGCAAATCGCATTATGAGCAGGCTGCATTGTATTGAATCGTCAATGTATACCTTCAAAATACTGATTTATTTAAACAAATAACTAACCTGAGGAAATTTAGCAAGGTTGCTTAGGGATGTTGTATTCAGCTGGGGATGGGAAGAATTTCCAATTAGTGTGTGGCAGAGTTTATTATCAGCGAAGATTAGTCAGCATTCTCACTTGCTGCTATTTTCCAATCTGAGTGGAAAGAGATATTCACACTGGTCGTATTGCAGGATTTTAATTCCTGAAATGACTATTGCCGTTGGCAGATAGAGGAAATTCCCAGATGGTATATTCATGAAAAACACGAATTAATTGTCGGGCATCTACATGATCACAGTGGTGAACAACTGAGAAAAAAGACTTCATTTCTTAAAAGATATCATTGAAAAAGAAATCACTCCTCTTGTCGGCGCTCTGGGTCTTAAACCTGAAATTCAGGAGTGGGAGGCAAGTGACAATTCCCAGTGAGCAATCTCAAGTTAACATAAGCCATCTCAGTGGTAAGCCATTGCCAACTGTGTGTACATCAGGAAGTGGTATATTACACAGAGCTTACAATTGCCAAAGCAGGTGTTATCCCCAGTGCACATTGGAAAACTCCTCAGTCTGGTTCTGAGTGAGCCAGATGAATGAAAAGAAAGTCTTGACAGTACAAACAAAAGTATTTCTGATCAACAAAGTCTCCCCACAACTTTATCGACTGGTATTTAAAAGAGTGAGCTGCCAAGCCCCTAGCCAATCTGTCCCAATATAGTTTCAACACTGGCATTTACCCAACACTGTGGAAAATTGCCCAGGCATGTCCTGTCCACAAAAAGCAGGAGAAATCCTATCTGGCCAATTACCAACCCATCAATCTATTCTCAATCATCAGCAAAGTGATGGAAGGTGTTGTTGACAGTGTTATTAAGCACCACTTAATAAGCAATAACCTGCTAACCGATGCTCAGTTTGGGTTCCACCAGGACCTCTTGGCTCCTCACCTTATTGCAGCCCTGGTCCAAACATGGACAAAAGAGCTGAACTCAAGAGGTGAGTTACGAATGATTGCCCTGGATATCAGGGCAGCATTTGACCAAGTGTGGCATCAAGGAGCCCTAGCCAATCAATGGGAATCAAGGGGAAATCTCTCCACTGATTGTGGCTGTTGGAGGCAAATCATCTCAGCCCCAAGACATTGATGAAGGAGTTCCTTAGGGTAGTGCCCTAGGCCCAATCATCTTCAGCTACTTCATCAATGATAATTGTACGATGTTCAGTACCATTCACAATTCCTCAGATACTGAAGCAGTCCATGTCCCTATTCAGCAAGACCTGGACAACATTCAGGCTTGGGCTGATAAGTGGCAAATAACATTTGCGCCACACAAGTGTCAAGCAATAATGTTCTCCAATAACAGAGAATCTAACCATCTCCCCTTGACATTTAATGGCATTGCCATCACTGAATCTCCCTCTATCAACATCCTGGGAGTTACCATTGACCAGAAACTGAACTGCAGAAACCACATAAATGCTGTGGCTGCAAGGACAGGTTAGAGGCTGTGGAACAGGGAATTCGGCAGTGAGTAACTCACCTCCTGACTCTCCAAAGCCTGTTCATCATCTACAAGGCACAAGTCAGGAGTATTATGGAATACTCTCCACTTGCTTGGTTGAGTGCAGCTCCACCAACATTCAAGAAGCTTGACTTAATCCAGGACAAAGCAGTCTGCTTGATTGGTACCCCATGCACCACCTTAAACATTCACTCCCTCCACCATCAACGTACAGTGGCAGCAGTGTATACCATCTACAAGATGTACTGCAGCAACTCACTGCACCTCCTTCGACAGCTCCTTCCAGACCTGTGACCTCTTCCACCTAGATGGACAAGGGCAGCAGATGCATGGGAACGTCATCACCTGCAAGTTCCCCTCCAAACCACACAGCATTCCGTCTTCGAAAAAGATCACCGTTCCTTCACTGTCGCTGAGTCAAAATCCTGGAACTTCGTCCCTAATAGCAGTGTGGGTGTCCTTTCACCGGATGGATTGCAGCGATTCAAGAAGGCAGCTCACCACCACCTTCACAAGGGCAATTAGGAATGGGCAAGAAATGCTGGCCTTGTCAGTGATGTCCATATCCCATGAGAGAATAAAAAAAAGTTGCCTAATTGCAGTTAGCAGCAAATCAATAACCTGTCTATGCTATCACAATAGTATATTTAGGCATTGCAAAGCTCAGACACTGAAAACTGTCTCTTGCTGCCGCTTCTTCATCTGATGCTGCATTAATATCCCAGTAGCACTGGGGTATAAATGAAGTATTTCTAGTACCTCCAGCAGCATTCAATTAAGCTTTTTTTTTCTTCCTAATACTGTTAAAGGCACAGTGCAGTTGCTCGGAAATAAATAACCTAGAGAACAGAGAGGAAAATTAGTGCCTAATGCTCAGTGCCAACACGTTGCTGCATAGAGTCAATTAGAAGAGGGAAAATAAAATTATCACTGAATCACAGAATTGTTACAGCACAGAAGGAGGCCATTTGGCCTGTCATTTCTGCACCGGTTCTCCAAATGAGCAATTCACCTAGTGCCATTCCCCTGCCTTCTCAGATAACAGTCTAATTCCCTTTTCAATGCCTCACTTGAACCTGCCTCCACCACACTCTCAGGCAGTGCATTCCAGACCTTAACCACTCGCTGTGTGAAATATTTTTTCTTCATGTCGTTTTTGCTTTTTTTGCCAATTACTTTAAATCTGTGCCCTCTCGTTCTCAATCCTTTCACAAATTAAAACAGCTTCTCCCTATCTAATCTGTCCAGACCCCTCATGATTTTCAAAATCTCTATCAAATCACCTCTCAGCCTTCTCTTCTCCAAGGAAAACAGTCCCAACTTCTCCAATCTGTCTTCATAACTGCAGTTCCTCATCTCTGGAACCATTCTCGTGAATCTTTGCTGCACCTCTCCAATGTTTTCACATCTTTCCCAAAGTGTGGCACCCAGAACTGGGTGCAATAATCCAGCTGAGGGTGAAACTCGTGTCTTATACAACTTCAACATAAGATCCTTGCTTTTGGACTCTATGCCCCTATGAATGAAGCCAAGGACACTGTATGCTTTATTAACTGCTCTCTCAACCTGTCCTACCATGTTCAATGACTTATGCACTTATACACCCAGGTCACTTTGCTCCTGCACATCCTTTAGAGTTGTACCCATTATTTTATATTGTCTCTCCATGTTCTTCCTAACAAAATTAATCACTTCACATTTCTCTGCATTGAACTTCATCTGCCACCTGTCTGCCCATTCCACCAACTTGTCTGTGTCCTTTTGAAGTTCTACACTATCCTCCTCACAGTTCACAATGCTTCTAGGTTTTGTATCATCTGCAAATTTTGAAATGTGCCCTCTACACCAAGATCTAGGTCATTAATACATATCTGGAAGAGCAGGGGTCGCAACACTGACCCTTGGGGAACTCCACTACAAACCTTCCTCCAGCCTGAAGAACATCCATTAACCACTACTCTTTGTTTCCTGTCACTCAGCCAATTTCATATCCATGTTGCTCCTGTCCCTTGTATTCCACAAGCTATAACTTTGCTTAAAAGTCTGTTGTGCGGCACTGTATCAAATGCCTTCTGGAGGTCCATGTACACCACATCAACAGCATTGCTCTTATTAACCCTCTCTGTTACCTTTAGTTTAGTTCAGAGATACAGCACTGGAACAGGCGCTTCGGCCCACCGAGTCTGTGCCGACCATCAACCACCCATTTTATACTAATCGTACACTAATCCCATATTCCTACCACATCCCCACCTGTCCCTATATTTCCCTACCACCTACCTATACTAGTGGCAATTTATGATGGCCAATTTACCTACCAACCTGCAAGTCTTTTGGCTTGTGGGAGGAAACCGGAGCACCCGGAGAAAACCCACGCAGACACAGGGAGAACTTGCAAACTCCACACAGGCAGTACCCAGAATTGAACCCTGGTCGCTGGAGCTGTGAGGCTGCGGTGCTAACCACTGCGCCACTGTACCTCTTGAAAAATTCCAGCAAGTTCATTTTCCCTTAACAAATCTATCCATGTGCCTATTAATTTTGTCCTGAATTATTGTTTCTTGAAGTTTCCCCACCACTGAAGTTAAACTGACTGGGCTGTAGTTGCTAGGCTTACCTTTACACTCTTCTTTTGAACAAGGGTGTAACATTTGCAATTCTCCAGTCCTCTGGCACCACTCCTGAGTCTAAGGAAGACTGGAGAATTATGGCCAGTGCCTCCAGAATTTCCACTCTCATTTCCCTCAATATCCTTGGGTGCATCTCATCTGGTCCTGGTGTTTTATCAACCGTAAGTATAGACAGCCTATCTAATATCTCCTCTTTATCAATTTTAAATGCTTCTTGTGCATTAATTACTTCTTATTTCACCATGGCCTGGGTAGCATCTTCTTCCTTGGTAAAGACAGAAGCAAAGTATTCATTTAGCACCTCAGCTATAATCATATTTCAACAATTTCAATCTTATGCTGTTCATGTAATATTGCGGCAGCTATGATTTTTTGGTGTTACAAAAAAACCACAAAAATACTTAGCAATACTTTGAAAATTATAATTATGAAATAGTCATTTGGTAGTACAGAACTTGAGTATTGCTGAAAATAGAGACATGTTGTCAAAGCTTTTCATCTTGCACTCATCAGGACAATCGGCAAGAATAACCAATGGAAAGGAAAACAACAACTTTATGCTGTATGAGAAGAGAGCGCTGATTGGTTGGCTGAAATTGATGTTGCTGAAATAGGGAGAATGAAAGACATACTGCGTGACAATGGCTACCCTGATCAGATAATTTCTTGCTGTATATTGCACAAACTTATGAATGGGACTAAGGCTGTCATATTTGACCCTGAAAAGTGCCCAGCCTACCTCAAATTACCCTGGAAGGGTAACGCATCCCAAAGGTTTGAGCAACTGGTGAAGCTACTATGCAGTAGCAGCACATGTTCGCTATTAACAGGATGCTGCCGTCAAGCCAAAAAGACGTCCTGCCTATCACACAAATGAGTAATGTGATATGTGAATTTCAATGCCAGTGTGATGCTAGGTATATAGGCCTTACGTCCCAAAGACTGGCGGATTGTATCAAACAACATGTCCCTTCCGCTGTTTGCAATGGGAAAGGTACAGGCCATAACCAACCAGCCCATGTTTGCAAAACTCAAAACACAGTATCCAACATTAGGTGTGAATCCGCGTTTGGACAACATTTGCTAAATAATCCTCAGTATGCTAAGATTTACACTGACAACCAATTTAAGATTGTCAATTGGTCTTGCAGTGTGTTGCATTTGTGTGTACTGGAAGCTACATATATTAATACACAGGGCCATGCTCTTTGCAAACCGAAAGAACATGTACAAACATTGCGCCTGTTTCAGCTAAACAAAATAAGTGATAGCCATTCGCTGTTTCATTCCTCAGGGCAATGCCTTGACCAATTAGAGTCAAGCTGCCTGGTTTAAGCTTCAAACAAAGCTTGGCAGTTAACTGTCAGTCACCCTAAACTGCTGCATTCACCATACAACACCTCTACCAATCAGAGTTTGCTTGCCAACCAATCAGCACTCTCTTCTCATACAGTATAAAGTTGTTGTTTTCCCTTAAATTGATATTCTTTCAGATTGTCCTGATGAGTGCAAGACAAACAGATTCGGCATGTCACTATTTTGAGCAGTACTCAAGTTATATTTAAGTCCTATAAATAAATAAATATTAAAACCATAACACAGCTCATGACAATTATCTCCAGAGTCACCCCAACCCAACTACAACTGTATCAGCAACAGTGATCTGGTCAGCCTCATTCATGGGGTCAGAGCTGACAGAAATATTGTCTGAACACCACAAAGGATTAGTTTATTTCACTCAGTTGGCTATACCAGGGATAGTGTACAGCTGTCCAAATATGCACATTCAGCAGTGCTTCAGAGTGTTTCAGTAAGGGTGAGTACAACAAGTGTCAGACCCTCGTCTCACCGCAGCTTAAATCCCAAACTGCAGTTACTATTTTCAATCCTGCTCAGTAAAGCATTTAAAGGTTTGTTGTCATTTTGTTGTAGGCCAAAAAAAGCTCAACTAAAAATATATATGTAGATATATATATATATATATATATATATATATATACATAACCAAGAGAGGTTTTTGCTGCAACATGAAATCATGTTTTCATTCACAGTTATTATTTAATCAGGATGATTCATTCTGAGCAGTACATTGTCAGAACCATGAAGAACAGCGTCTTTTATTGTAAAACAAATGTGGTTGTGAACTGTCCCAGATTGTACAGCAGTGTCTGTGAGCTGTCTGTGATTGTACAGCAGTGTCTGTGAGCTCTATGGGAATGTGCAACAGTGTCTGTGAGCTCTGTGTGATTGTACAGCAGGTTCTGGGAGCTCTGTGGGATTGTACGGTAGTGTCTGTGAGCTCTATGGGAATGTGCAACAGTGTCTGTGAGCTCTGTGTGATTGTACAGCAGGGTCTGGGAGCTCTGTGGGATTATACAGCAGTGTCTGTGAGCTGTCTGGGATTGTACAGCAGTGTCTGTGAGCTCCATGTGATTGTACAGCAGTGTCTGTGAGCTCTATGTGATTGTACAGCAGGGTCTGTGAGCTCTGTGTGATTGTACAGCAGTGTCTGTGAGCTCTGTGTGATTGTGCAAGGTGAGAGGGGCAAAGTTTAGAAGGGATGTGCGAGGCAAGTTCTTTACACAGAGTGTACACAGTGAGTGCCTGGAACTTGCTGCCAGGGAAGGTGGTGAAAGCAGATACGATAGCGACGTTAAAGAGGCATCTTGACAAATACATGAATAGGATGCGAATAGAAGCATACGGTCCCCGGATGTGCAGAAGGTTTTAGTTTAGGCAGGCATCAAGATCGGCGCAGGCTTGGAGGGCCGAATGGCCTGTTCCTGTGCTGCACTGTTCTTTGTTCTTTGTACAGCAGTGTTTGTGAGCTATGTGTGATAGTACAGCAGTGTCTGTGAACTCGGTGTGATTGTACAGCAGTGACTATGAGCTGTGTATGTTTGTACAGCAGGGTCTGTGAGCTATCTGTGATTGTACAGCAGTGTGAGCTGTCTGTGATTGTACAGCAGTGTCTGTGGGCTCCGTGTGATTGTACAGCAGGGTCTGTGAGCTCTGTGTGATTGTACAGCAGTGTCTGTGAGCTGTGTCTGATTGTACAGCAGTGTCTGTGAGCTCTGTCTGATTGTACAGCAGTGTCTGTGAGCTCTGTCTGATTGTACAGCAGTGTCTGTGAGCTCTGTCTGATTGTACAACAGTGTCTGTGAGCTCTGTGTGATTCTACAGCAGTGTCTGTGAGCTCTGTGTGATTGCACAGCAGTGTCTGTGAGCTGTCTGTGATTATACAGCAGTGTCTGTGAGCTATCTGTGATTGTACAGCATTATCTGTGAGCTATGTGTGATTGCACAGCAGTGTCTGTGAGCTGTCTGTGATTGTATAGCAGCGTCTGTGAACGATCTGTGATTGTACAGCATTGTCTGTGAGCTATCTGTGATTGTAGAACAGTATCTGTGAGCTGTCTGTGATTGGATGGCAGTGTCTGTGAGCTCTGGTTGTTTGTACAGCAGTGTCTGTAAGCTCTGTGCGATTGCACAGCAGTGTCTGTGAGCTCCATGTGATTGCGCAGCAGTGTCTGTGAGCTGTCTGTGTTATTATACAGCTGTGTTTGTGAGCTCTATGTGATTGTACAGCAGTGTCTGTGAGCTCCAGGTGATTGTACAGCAGTGTCTGTGAGCTCTGTGTGATTGTGCAGCAGTGTCTGTGAGCTCCAGGTGATTGTACAGCAATGTCTGTGAGCTCCAGGTGAGTGTACAGCAGTGTCTGTGAGCTGTGTGTGAGCGTACAGCAATGTCTGTGAGCTCTGTGTGATTGTACATCAATGTCTGTGGGCTCTAGGTGATTGTACAGCAGTGTCTGTGAGCGCTGTGTGATTGTACAGCAGTGTCTGTGAGCTCTAGGTGATTGTACAGCAGTGTCTGTGAGCTCTAGGTGATTGTACAGCAGTGTCTGTGAGCTGTGTGTGATTGTACAGCAGTGTCTGTGAGCGCTGTGTGATTGTACAGCAGTGTCTGTGAGCTCTAGGTGATTGTACAGCAGTGTCTGTGAGCTCTAGGTGATTGTACAGCAGTGTCTGTGAGCTGTGTGTGAGTGTACAGCAATGTCTGTGAGCTCTGTGTGATTGTACCGCAATGTCTGTGAGCTCTAGGTGATTGTACAGCAGTGTCTGTGAGCTCTGTGTGATTGTACAGCAGTGTCTGTGAGCTCTGTGTGATTGTACAGCAGTGTCTGTGAGGTCTAAGTGATTGTACAGCAGTGTCTGTGAGCTCCAGGTGATTGTACAGCAGTGTCTGTGAGCTCGAGGTGATTGTACAGCAGTGTCTGTGAGCTCTAGGTGATTGTACAGCAGTGTCTGTGAGCTGTGTATGAGTGTACAGCAATGTCTGTGAGCTCTGTGTGATTGTACAGCAGTGTCTGTGAGCTCTAGGTGATTGTACAGCAGTGTCTGTGAGCTCTAGGTGATTGTACAGCAGTGTCTGTGAGCTCTGTGTGATTGTACAGCAGTGTCTGTGAGCTCTAGGTGATTGTACAGCAGTGTCTGTGAGCTGTGTGTGAGTGTACAGCAGTGTCTGTGAGCTCTGTGTGATTGCACAGCAGTGTCTGTGAGCTGTCTGTGATTATACAGCAGTGTCTGTGAGCTATCTGTGATTGTACAGCATTATCTGTGAGCTATGTGTGATTGTACAGCAGTGTCTGTGAGCTATGTGTGATTGCACAGCAGTGTCTCTGAGCTGTCTGTGATTGTATAGCAGCGTCTGTGAACGATCTGTGATTGTACAGCATTGTCTGTGAGCTATCTGTGATTGTAGAACAGTATCTGTGAGCTGTCTGTGATTGGATGGCAGTGTCTGTGAGCTCTGGTTGTTTGTACAGCAGTGTCTGTAAGCTCTGTGCGATTGCACAGCAGTGTCTGTGAGCTCCATGTGATTGCGCAGCAGTGTCTGTGAGCTGTCTGTGTTATTATACAGCTGTGTTTGTGAGCTCTATGTGATTGTACAGCAGTGTCTGTGAGCTCCAGGTGATTGTACAGCAGTGTCTGTGAGCTCTGTCTGATTGTACAGCAGTGTCTGTGAGCTCTGTGTGATTCTACGGCAGTGTCTGTCTGCTATCTGTGATTGTACAGCAGTGCCTTGAGCCCTCTGTGATTCTACAGCTGTGTCTGTGAGCTCTGTGTGATTGTACAGCAGTGTCTGTGAGCTCTAGGTGATTGTACAGCAGTGTCTGTGAGCTCTGTGTGATTGTACAGCAGTGTCTGTGAGCTCTAGGTGATTGTACAGCAGTGTCTGTGAGCTGTGTGTGAGTGTACAGCAATGTCTGTGAGCTCTAGGTGATTGTACAGCAGTGTCTGTGAGCTCTGTGTGATTGTACAGCAGTGTCTGTGAGCGCTGTGTGATTGTACAGCAGTGTCTGTGAGCTCTAGGTGATTGTACAGCAGTGTCTGTGAGCTCTAGGTGATTGTACAGCAGTGTCTGTGAGCTGTGTGTGAGTGTACAGCAATGTCTGTGTGCTCTGTGTGATTGTACCGCAATGTCTGTGAGCTCTAGGTGATTGTACAGCAGTGTCTGTGAGCTCTGTGTGATTGTACAGCAGTGTCTGTGAGCTCTGTGTGATTGTACAGCAGTGTCTGTGAGGTCTAGGTGATTGTACAGCAGTGTCTGTGAGCTCTAGGTGATTGTACAGCAGTGTCTGTGAGCTCGAGGTGATTGTACAGCAGTGTCTGTGAGCTCGAGGTGATTGTACAGCAGTGTCTGTGAGCTCTGTGTGATTGTACAGCAGTGTCTGTGAGCTCTAGGTGATTGTACAGCAGTGTCTGTGAGCTGTGTGTGAGTGTACAGCAATGTCTGTGAGCTCTGTGTGATTGTACAGCAATGTCTATGAGCTCTAGGTGATTGTACAGCAGTGTCTGTGAGCGCTGTGTGATTGTACAGCAGTGTCTGTGAGCTCTAGGTGATTGTACAGCAGTGTCTGTGAGCTGTGTGTGAGTGTACAGCAGTGTCTGTGAGCTCTGTCTGATTGTACAGCAGTGTCTGTGAGCTCTGTCTGATTGTACAGCAGTGTCTGTGAGCTCTGTGTAATTTTACAGCAGTGTCTGTGAGCTATCTGTGATTGTACAGTATTGTCTGTGAGCTATCTGTGTGATTGTACAGCAGTGTCTGTGAGCTGTGTGTGAGTGTACAGCAATGTCTGTGTGCTCTGTGTGATTGTACCGCAATGTCTGTGAGCTCTAGGTGATTGTACAGCAGTGTCTGTGAGCTCTGTGTGATTGTACAGCAGTGTCTGTGAGCTCTGTGTGATTGTACAGCAGTGTCTGTGAGCTCTAGGTGATTGTACAGCAGTGTCTGTGAGCTCTGTGTGATTGTACAGCAGTGTCTGTGAGCTCTAGGTGATTGTACAGCAGTGTCTGTGAGCTGTGTGTGAGTGTACAGCAATGTCTGTGAGCTCTGTGTGATTGTACAGCAGTGTCTGTGAGATCTAGGTGATTGTACAGCAGTGTCTGTGAGCTCTAGGTGATTGTACAGCAGTGTCTGTGAGCTGTGTGTGAGTGTACAGCAATGTCTGTGAGCTCTGTGTGATTGTACAGCAATGTCTATGAGCTCTAGGTGATTGTACAGCAGTGTCTGTGAGCTCTGTGTGATTGTACAGCAGTGTCTGTGAGCTCTAGGTGATTGTACAGCAGTGTCTGTGAGCAGTGTGTGAGTGTACAGCAGTGTCTGTGAGCTCTGTGTGATTGTGCAGCAGTGTCTGTGAGCTCTGTGTAATTTTACAGCAGTGTCTGTGAGCTCTAGGTGATTGTACAGCAGTGTCTGTGAGCAGTGTGTGAGTGTACAGCAGTGTCTGTGAGCTCTGTGTGATTGTACAGCAGTGTCTGTGAGCTCTGGGTGATTGTACAGCAGTGTCTGTGAGCAGTGTGTGAGTGTACAGCAGTGTCTGTGAGCTCTGTGTGATTGTACAGCAGTGTCTGTGAGCTGTGTGTGTGGATGTTCATCACTTGTACACAGTGGACATCAAACTTTGGAATCCTATTACCATCAGGCAGATGTTTGGAAAATTTTACACTTTTCCTGAATGTTGCCACGGGAGAGGTCTTTTGGTCTTTTAAATTCCTTCAATTTTACACTGCTGACTAAGCAAAGTGGACACATTGCGGTAGATTTTTGTCTTCACCACATGAGCTGTACTCATGTGGAGTGGATCGACTGACTTTTATTGAACCCAGAGCATTTCATTTCATGAAAAGCAATGGAATGAAAATTAAGAGGTTTCTATCCAAATGGCCCTTCTGCACCGCCAGATTAAAGCCCATTTGTTGAAGACAAAACTGTACTGCATCGTGTGATTAAAAATTATGAAACTGACTGCCAGCAGTTCAGCTATGCTTCTCCACAGAGTGAGAACATTTGTGGTCTTGAGCAGTATTAATACCCAAGGCCAAAATGATGCCATATTCAGACAGGCTGTAAATTGGGTGACCAGCCCACCCGAAACAGGCAAAACGCTGCTGCTGCTGTTGCTGTTCTGCATGAATGCCAATTCTCGGACCTGATGCAAAATGTAGGCTCAGCATGGGAGCTGACGGAATTCCTGAGGTGCTAACCAGCGAGCAGCAGTGAAACACTTGTTTGTCATTCATGGTTCATGGCTTTCATTCATCATGTCTGATGCTGAATCTAGATTAGAACATAGAACAGTACAGCACAGTACAGGCCCTTCGATCCACGATGTTGTGCCGAACATTTAACCTGCTCGAATATCAAACTAACTACCGACCCTTCATTCTACTATCATCCATGTACCTATCCAAGAGTCGCTTAAATGTCCCTAATGTATCTGCTTCTACTACCACCGCTGGCAGCGCATTCCACGCACCCACCACTCTCTGTGTAAAGAACCTACCTCTGACATCTCCCCGAAGCCTTCCTCCAATCACCTTAAAATTATTCCCCCCTGCTGATTGCCCTTTCCACCCTGGGAAAAAGTCTCTGAATATCCACTCTATCTATGCCTCTCATCATCTTGTACCCCTCTATCAAGTCACCTCTCATCCTTCTTCGCTCCAATGAGAAAAGCCCCAGCTCCTTCAATCTTTCTTCGTAGGACATGCCCTCCAGTCCAGGCAGCATCCTGGTAAATCTCCTCTGCACCCTCTCTAAAGCTTCCACATCCTTCCTATAATGAGGCGACCAGAACTGAACACAATATTCCAAGTGTGATCGAACCAGGGCCTTATAGAGCTGCAGCATAACCTCGCGGCTCTTAAACTCAATCCCCCTGTTAATGAAAGCCAACACACCATATGCCTTCTTAACAACCCTATCAACTTGGGTGGCAACTTTGAGCGATCTATGGATATGGACCCCAAGATCCCTCTGTTCCTCCACACTACCAAGAATCCTGTCTTTAAGCCTGTATTCCGCATTCAAATTCGACCTTCCAAAATGAATCACTTCACACTTTTCCAGGTTGACCTCCATCTGCCACTTCTCAGCCCAGCTCTGCATCCTGTCAATGTCCCGTTGCAACCTACAACAGCCTTCCACACTATCCACAACTCCAACAACCTTCGTGTCATCGGCAAACTTGCTAACCCAGCCTTCCACATCCTCATCCAAGTTATTTATAAAAATCACAAAGAGCAGAGGTCCCAGAACAGATCCTTGTGGAACACCACTGGTCACTGAGCTCCAGGCTGAATACTTTCCATCTACTACCACCCTCTGACTTCTATGGGCCAGCCAATTTTGTATCCAGACAACCAGCTTTCCCTGAATCCCATGCCTCCTTACTTTCTGAATGAGCCTACCATGGGGAACCTTATCAAACGCCTTGCTAAAATCCATATACACCACATTCACTGCTCTTCCTTCATCAATGTGTTTTGTTACATCTTCAAAGAATTCAATAAGGCTTGTGAGGCATGACCTGCCCCTCACAAAGCCATGCTGACTGTCTCTAATCAAACCATGCTTTTCCAAATAATCATAAATCCTGTCTCTCAGAATCCTCTCCAATAATTTGCCCACTACTGACGTAAGACTGACTGGTCTATAATTCCCAGGGTTATCCCTATTCCCTTTCTTGAACAAGCGAACAACATTTGCCATCCTCCAATCATCCGGTACTACTCCAGTGGACAGTGAAGACGCAAAGATCATCGCCAAAGGCGCAGAAATCTCTTCCCTCGCTTCCCGTAATATCCTTGGGTATATCCCGTCTGGCCCCGGGGACTTATCTGTCCTCATATCATTCAAAATTTCCAGCACATCCTCCCTCTTAACCTCAACCTGTTCGAGCATATCAGCCTGTTCCACGCTGTCCTCACAAACGACCAGGTCCCTCTCACTAGTGAATACTGAAGCAAAGTATTCATTTAGGACCTGCCCTACCTCCTCCGACTCCAGGCACAAGTTCTCTCCACTATCCCTGATCGACCCTACCCTCACTCTGGCCATCCTCTTGTTCCTCACATAAGTGTAGAACGCCTTGGGATTTTCCTTAATCCTACCCGCCAAGACTTTTTCATGTCCCCTTCTAGGCTCTCCTAAGTCCATTCTTCAGTTCCTTCCTGGCTACCTTGTAACCCTCTAGAGCCCTGTCTGATCCTTGCTTTCTCAACCTTAAGTAAACTTCCTTCTTCCTCTTGACTAGCTGTTCCACATCTCTTGTCATCCAAGGTTCCTTCACCCTACCATCCCTTCCCTGCCTCATCGGGACAAACCTATCCAGCAGTCGCAGCAAGTGCTCCCTAAACAACCTCCACATTTCTGTCGTGCATTTCCCTGAGAACATCTGTTCTCAATTTATGCTCCCCAGTTCCTGCCTAATAGCATTGTAATTCCCCCTCCCCCAATTAAATATTTTCCCATCCCGTCTGCTCTTGTCCCTCTCCATGACTATAGTAAAGGTCAGGGAGTTGTGATCACTATCACCGAAATGCTCTCCCACCGAGAGATCTGCCACCTGGCCTGGTTCGTTGCCAAGCACCAAGTCCAACATAGTCTCTCCTCTAGTTGGCCTATCTACATATTGAGTCAGGAAACCTTCCTGGACACACCTGACAAAAACTGCTCCATCCAAACTATTTGCACTAAGGAGGTCCCAATCAATATTGAGGGAAGTTGAAGTCACCCATGACAACAACCCTGTTACTTCTGCACCTATCCAAAATCTGCCTCCCAATCTGTTCCTCCATGTCTCTGTTGCTATTGGGGGGTCTATAGAAAACTCCCAATAAAGTGACTGCTCCTTTCCTGTTTCTGACTTCCACCCATAATGACTCAGTAGACAAACCCTCCTCGACGACCTCCCTTTCTGCAGCTGTGATACTATCCCTGATTAGCAATGCCACTCCCCCACCTCTTTTACCTCCCTCCCTATTTCTTCTGAAACATCTAAACCCCGGAACATCCAACATCCATTCCTGCCCCTGAGATATCCACGTCTGCGTAATGGCCACAACATCGTAGCTCCAAGTACTGATCCATGCTCTAAGTTCATCACCCTTATTCCTGACACTTCTTGCATTAAAATAGACACACTTCAACCCATCATACTGGCTGCAACTTTGCCCTGTCAACTGTCTAACCTTTCTCGCAGACTCTCTGCACTCTGTATCTGCCTGCTCAACAGCTACCCCATCCACTGATCCGTAGCTCCGTTTCCATCCCCCTGCCAAACTAGTTTAAACCCTCCCAAAGAGCTCTTGCAAACCTCCCGCCCAGGATATTGGTGCCCCTCCAGTTCAGATGCAACCCGTCCTTCTTGTACAGATCCCACCTTCCCCAGAAGGTATCCCAATGATCCACATATCTGAATCCCTCCCTCCTACACCAGCTCTGTAGCCATGTGTTCAGCTGCACTCGCTCCCTGTTTCTAGCCTCACTAGCACGTGGCACCGGTAACAATCCTGAGATTACTACTCTGCTCGTCCTGCCTTTCAGCTTCCAACCTAACTCCCTATATTCGCTTTTCAGGTCCTCATCCCTTTTCCTAGCTATGTCATTGGTACCGATATGTACCATGACCTCTGGCTGCTCCCCCTCCCCCTTAAGAATCCTATAGACTCGATCCGAGACATCCCTGACCCTGGCACCCGGGAGGCAACATACCATCCGGGAGTCTCGTTCGCGACCACAGAATCTCCTGTCTGTTCCTCTAACCATTGAATCTCCTATCACTATCGCTCTCTTATTCTCCCCCCTTCCCTTCTGAGCCACTGAGCCAGGCTCAGTGCCAGAGACCTGGCCACTGTGGCTTTCCTCTGGTAGGTCCCCCCCCCCCCAACCGTATCCAAAACGGTATACGTATTATTGAGGGGAACGGCCACAGGGGATCCCTGCACTGTGCGCCTATTCCCTTTCCCTCCCCTGATGGTCACCCATCTACCTTTATCCTGTAACTTAGGTGTCACTACTTCCCTATAACTACTCGCTATCACCGCCTCTGCATCTTGAATGATCCGAAGTTAGGCCTCAGGCCAGCACAGCCCAACCTGTTCCCCATTTTGAACACAAATCAATTTCTCCCTCATAGTGTGAAAAAGGCCCATTTATATTCAGGTCAAAGTCAAATTTTTGAGACTAACTGTTTTGGCTCAAATTTGGGGGATTGAATTTTACATGAGTAATACTTTCGAGGGGTTGAAATCCATGTTCATTTTGAGTTCACACAACATGAAACAAAAGCCTGACTGATATCAAAGAATCAGGTGTGCTGGTTGTTGGGGCAGGAGCAGGGCGAATTGGGTATGTGATTTTCGACAAGACAGAACTCACATCTTTCTTTGCTTCTTTCAGGGTATGGAGTCAGATGGATGCACGAGAAACTATGCACCCATTCTGGCAATGTTCACTGACCCATTCTGCAACTTTGTTATCTAATTGTGGTCACTTTCTAGGTTTTCCCCTGTTGACACATTTATTCTTTAGCATCTTCATAAGCTGCATGGAAAGCTTTCTCCAATCTCTGAACATTCTTCTCTGATACTTTGAATTCTCTTGCTGCCACACAATTATTCATCTTCTCTGCAAACACAGTGACTTTAAGTGTAAATTGCACTGTGTTTTTCTTATTCTTCCTTGACACCATATTGACAAAATCCGGGGGTCCTAGCTGAACATTCGGGTATTTATACTCTGCATTCTGACAGTATAGGGCTATTATCCCTGAAAAAACTAAGGTCGTCTTTTACACGAGCATATACTGATTTTTTTTATTTCTATGACAGTCATTAAAATTTTGAATAGGATAAACTATGTGATTCTAGGGTCCAAAATTGATCTAAATACCCAGAAACCACTTTTTATGGAGTTTGTGAAACCATTGTGTATTCTCCTCAGTGCCTCTTATTGTCCCTGAATCTCTCACTGACCTGTAAACAGTCTCCCTGCTCTGAACCCTCTGCTCTTGCTGCTCTGAACTGTCAAGGGAAGCATTTGGCTGGATCAGCTGCCTCTCTGAAGTAAAGCTCAACAAAGGTCCATATTTATGTTAGGTTTTTTTGCTCACCATGTCACTTGGGACGAGATCCTGGTACTTGTCCTCTTTATAAAGGCTCAAACTCTGACCAGTCAGCTGGCTAATGATCAAATGGTCCTATCCTCCTAGAACGCCTCCTAGAAAAAAGTGGGAAGTAAGCAGGGTCAGTCTGGGTGGAGAAAACTTTGATATGCCTAGTGATAGTAGATGTGAACTGTGTAGCAAACTTGTTATTCTGATACTGGACCCCGGCATATCTTTCATAACTCAGTCATTTCAGTACCATTGCATTACTCTTGTACTCTCTGTATAATCACAAATGTTGGGAATTTATTATGACTGGATTGGAAATCCCACATTGGTGATGGAGCCCAGGGCCAATTGAAACTGCATTCACACACAGCTGAGTGCATGTGTTTTATGACTTCCAATTTCAGTGCAGGTAGCACACTTGGAGTAAAATACTGTGCTGTTTTAGATAACTATATCATGCACTTGTTAAGATCTTGGCCTACAATGAATAAGCAAACAGGACATGCTGAATAAAGTGGGGCAAAAGCAGTTCAGGCAAGTAGCAGGGATGTCATCTGACCTTTTTCTGGGAATTCAGGCAGGACATGTAGATTGAATCCTATCCCCACTTTCTGTTCATGAGCTCCATGTATAGTTAAATGAACAATGGCGGGAAATTCCTCAGAGCTGCTCCCATTCCATTGTTGTTACTTGGTCAAATGTGCCTTTTCATGGCGACGTAACAGCAGCAGAGCAGGAATAGTTCTAAAGAATTTCCTGGGCAATGTGTTTCCTGCCTCTCTCCCCTCACTTAACCTGTGGTGCACAATAGTTTATGTTTACAGTAAAAACGATTATCTAGTTTCAGGTAACGCTGGCTGATACATGCATTTTCTTTTAGAGCATCAGACAATTTGATGACTTTTTTGTGTTGATTACACTGATGGATTTTGCACATCAGTAATATTTTCAGTTAATCTTGCTTCACTGAATGCCCTAAGTGTTTTTTTTGCTAAAGCAAATATTTAAATACATAGATATGGAAAGGATGAATTTGGTCTTGGATGATAGTGCAAATAATGAGAAGTCAGCGGAAATGAAAATCAGGTGAGGTGTAAAGCAAGTGGCCAATTCACTAATGCCCATATTGTGTTACCGCCCAAAACAACAACAACAACAAAATCAACAAGACCAAGTTCATCCCTGGAAACCCCTGAACCAGTTACTACTTGTATTTATTTGTGTGTCTAGGATCAGTGCATATCATCATATTTGATGTAACCTACTGTGGAATTTGCTTATTTTTGACATGTTGGACAAGTTTACAACAGTATGAGGGTAGCCCATGGTGCACAATCTGCACAAACTGCTTTGTCTAGAGGACTGCTTTGCCCTAGATCCCACACACATTTGATCTAGTTGAGGAGTTTAGACGATTAAAGGAGTTGACAGGGGAAGTAGAGAGAAGCTATTGCCTCTGGTGGGGTGTCTGAACAAAGGGGTATAACCATAAAGTTAGAGCTAGGCTGCTTAAGGATGATGACAATAAGCATTTTTTCACACAAAGGCTCATGAAAATCTGGAACTCTCTCCCTCAAAAAGCTGTTGAGGCTTGGGGCTGAATTTTATTGGCCCCCTAGGGATGGGAACAAAGGCAGCGAGGCCCATAAAATTGCATAGAAAGGCTGGGTGAGGAGTGTCATTTCCTTCCTGGTGCCTTCCAATTTAGTCTGGGCGGGAGGAGAAGGCTGAGGACAGCCCTCCCCTCCTCCAGGCCAATTGGGGTCCTTAGGTGGCCAATTAATGGCCATTTAAGGGCCTCTTCCTACCTCCACCTCAATTTAATGGAGGATGGAGGGGCTCACCACTGCGGGGAGATGCTGCCAGATACCTAGCCTCCCAGCGGGTTTGGAAGGGTCCCTCATAGAGTCATAGAGTTATACAGCACAGAAACAGGCCCTTCGGCTCATCGTGTCTGTGCTGGCCATCAAGCACCTATCTATTCTAATCCCATTTTCCAGCACTTGGCCCATAGCCTGGTATGCTATGGCTTTTCAAGTGCTCATCTAAATACTTCTTAAATGTTGTGAGGGTTCCTGCTTCTACCACTTCTTCAGGCAGTGTGTTCCAGATTCCAACCACCCTCTGGGTGAAATTTTTTTCCTCAAATCCCCTCTAAACCTCCTGCCCCTTATCTTAAATCTATGCCCCTGGTTATTGACACCTCCGTGAAGGGAAAACGTTTCTTCCTATCTAACCTATCAATGCCCCTCATAATTTTGTATACCTCAATCACGTCCCCCCTCAGCCTTCTCTGCTCTAAGGAAAACAACCCTAGCCTATCCAGTCTCTCTTCATAGCTGAAATCCTTTAACCCAGGCAACATGCTGGTGAATCTGCTCTGCACCCTCTCCAGTACAATCACATCTTTCCTATAGTGTAGTGACCAGAACTGTACACAGCACTCCAGATGTGGCCTAACTAACATTTTATACAGCTCCATCATAACCTCCCCGCACTTGTATTCTATGCCTTGGCTGATAAAGGCAAGTATCCCATATGCCTTCCTAACCACCTTATCTACCTGTGCTGCTGCCTTCCATTTGCCACTGCTATGCCCATCTTACCAGCCCATCTATATCGTCCTGTAATCTAAGGCTTTCCTCCTCACTATTTACGACACCACCAATTTTCATGTCATCTGCAAACTTACTTATCATACCTTCTATATTCATATCTAAATCATTAGTGTACACTACAAACAGCAAGGGTCCCAGCACCGATCCCTGCAGTACCTCACTGTCACAGGCTTCCATTCGCAAAAACAACCTTCGACCATCACCCTCTGCCTCCTGCCACTAAGCCAATTTTGGATTTACTTAGCCGAATTGCCCTAAATCCCATGGGCTCTTACCTTCTTAACCAATTTCCCATGTGGGACCTTATCAAAAGCCTTACTGAAGTCCATGTAGACTACATCAACTGCTTTACCCTCACCTACACATCTAGTCACTGCCTCGAAAAATTCAATCAAGTTAGTTAGACACGACCTCCCCCTGACAAAGCCATGCTGACTATCCCTGATTAATCCTTGCCTCTCCAAGTGGAGATTAATCTTGTCCCTCAGAATTTTTTCCAATATTTTCCCAACCACTGATGTTAGACTCACCAGCCTTTGGAGGCAATCTGGGGCCTCTGGAGGGTGCTCCCTGGCAGCGATTGCCACCACCCAGGACAACCACCCCAACCCTCACCAGACCCCCAGCCCCCAACCCTGTCGCCGGGGCCTGCCTGAATGGCCCAGTAGACACTGACCCCACTTATCTATCCCAGGGTCTCCTCCAGTCTTTGATACTGCAGGGCCTCCTGCAGTACTGGCAGTGGCCACTGCTCCCAGTGGTACTGCTGGCACTACAGAGCTGCTGGCCTTCTGATTGGCTGGCAGCTCTGGAAGTGGTAGTTCATCCTTTAGAGGGATGGTGTTTCTGATGGAGGGCAGTTAATTGCCTACCACCATGGAATTGCAATGGGGGTCCAACAGTGGGCCGAGGTGGCTTTTCCAACCCACTGCTGAGACCCCATTGCCAGAATAAAACTCAGATCTTGGTCAACTGAAAATTTCAAAACTGAGATTGATGGATATTAAGGGTTACGGAACCAAGGCAGTTAGATAGAGTTAAGTTACAGATCAGTCATGATTTAATTCAATGACGGTACAGGCTCGAGAAGCTGAATGGCTTACTTTCTATGTTCCTATCTTAGACAAGCCTGTCTGGACCAATAATAGAAAGGTGAGTAAAGACATGCCAACCCCTCATTGTCCCAGCAGAATTATATTGATAGATGCCTCAGAATAGATTATCTGTCTGTTCTCCTCAACCATGGCAAGATGGCACAGATGAGCTGGAGTGAAAAGAAACAAAAAAGGGGAGGGAATAGAAGGAGGTGTTGTGGGATTAAACTGACCACTCGAGTCCAAGGGATTAAGCAAGCAAAGACCTTTATTCAAGCATATGCAAGGGAGAAGCTCCTGGTATCCCAAGGAACCTCTGAGTGATACAGAGTTTGCAGCATGTATTTACAGTTCTTAACTTCTCAGTTTTACTATACAATTCTGTGACAGCCATCGATCATTAATCACTTTAATCTATTATATACATCATATGGTTTGTAACCTAATCAATGAACAGTACAGGCCTAGCAGATGTTTCCTACTATCTCAGTCTCTGACCTAGCGTCTGTTAGTTCCTTGGTGACTTAATTGCCTGTCTGGCCTTCATTTCCCCTTATCTCCCTCCACAGAAAAGCATGTTTACACAGACTGTTAAGGCTATTATTATGACTGCTGCTGAATTTGCAGTCCCAGGGCTGACATTGATCAAGTATCCCATCATGTCTATCTTCACTACAGTGTTTATTTTAAGATTATTAGTACACTCGGCTGCTAGCCCTATTTAGCCTGATTGAAGATTAATCCCTTTTGTCCCACTTCACAGGGAATAAACAAATATATTTAAAAGAAATCACGGGTGGGAGTGGTCTATAAGCCCCTGAGGAGTTGCCTCTCTGTAGGACAAAGTATTAATCAGGAGGCATGTAAGAAGAGCACTACAATTATCATGGGTGATTTTAATCTGCCTATAGACTGGACAAATCAAATTGGCAAGGGTAACATGGAAGACGAATTTGTAACGTGCATCAGGGATTGTTTCTCAGAACAATACGTTGCAGAACCTACCCGGGAACAGGCTATTTTAAATTTGGTAATATGTAATGAGGTAGGATTAATAAGAGATCTCGTAGTTAAGGATCCTCTACGGGGAAGCGATCATAACATGGTAGAATTTCAAATTCAGTTTGAGGGTGAGCAACTCAGGTCTCAAACCAGAGTCTTCAACTTAAACAAGGGCAATTGCAGAGGTATGAAGAACAAGTTGTCTAATGCGGGCTGGGAAGATAGACTACGGGGGAAGACAGTAGATGGGCAGTGGCAGACTTTTAAGCAGATATTTCATAACACTCAGCAAACATTTATTCTGGTCAGAAGGAAGGACTCGATGAGAACGATGAACAACCCGTGGATAACAAAGGAAGTTAAGGAGAGTATCAAATCAAAAACAAAGGCGTACAAAGTGGCGAAAGCTAGTGGCAGGCCAGAGGATTGGGAATTTTTTAGGAACCAGCAGTGGATGACAAAAAAACTAATAAAGGGGGAGTAAATTGATTATGAGTAAATTGGCAAGAAATATAAAAACAAACAGCATGAGCTTCGACGAGAATATAAAAAGGAAGAGAATAGCTAAAGTAAGTGTGGGACCTTTAGAGGATGAGATTGGAGAATTAATAACAGGGAACAGGGAAATGGCAGATAATTTAAACCCATATTTTGCATCGGTCTTCACGGTGGAGGATACTATAAACATCCCAACAATAATAGATGAGCAAGGTGTAAATGGGAGGGAGGAGCTTGTAACAATATCATGAGGGAAAAGGTGCTGGACAAACTGATGGCACTAAAGGCAGACAAGTCGCCAGGACCTGATGGCCTGCATCCCAGTGTTTTCAAAGAAGTGGCTGCAGAGATAGTGGAGGCATTGGTCATAATATACCAAAACTCACTGGATTCTGGTAGGGTACCAGCGGATTGGAAAACCGCTAATGTGACGCCCCTATTCAAGAAAGGAGGGAGACAGAAAGCAGGAAACTATAGACTGGTTAGCTTAACATCTGTCATTGGGAAAATGCTAGAGTCCATTATTAAGGAAGAAATAGCAGGACATTTAGGAAAACATAATACAATCAAACAGAGCCAACATGGTTTTATGAAAGGGAAATCATGTTTGACAAATTTGTAAGAGTTCTATGAGGATATAACAAGCAGAGTGGATAAAGGGGAACCGGTAGATGTAGTGTATTTGGATTTTCAGAAGGCGTTTGATCAGGTGCCACATAAAAGGTTATTGCACAAAATAAGAGCTCAGGGTATTGGGAGTAATGTATTGGCATGGATTGAGGATTGGCTAACACACAGAAGTCAGAGAGTCAGGATTAATGGGTCTTTTTCAGGTTGGAAAGCCGTAACTAGTGGGGTGCCACAAGGACCGGTCCTAGGCCCTCAACTATTTACTATCAAGATTAATGACTTGGAGGAAGGGATAGAGTGTAGTGTATCCAAATTTGCAGACGATACAAAAATAGGTGGGAAGGCATGTTGTGATGGGGACACAAAGAATCTGCAAAGGCATATAGATAGGTTAAGTGAGTGGGCAAAAACCTGGCAGATGGAGTTCAATGTGGGAAAGTGTGAGGTCATCCACTTTGGTAGGAAGAATAAAAAGGCAGATTATTATTTAGATGGAGAAAGACTACAAAACACTGCAGTACAGAGGGCTCTGCGTGTTCTTTTGCATGAAACACAAGAAGGTAGCATGCAGGTGCAGAAAGTAATTAGGAAGGCAAATGGAATTTTGGCCTTTATTGCTAGGGGGTTAGGGTTTAGAAATAGGGAAGTCCTGTTACAACTGTACAGGGTGTTGGTGAGGCCACACCTGGAGCACTGCGTACAGTTTTGATCCCCGTATTTAAGGAAGGATATACTATCATTGGAGGCAGTTCAGAAAAGGTTCACTAGGCTGATTCCTGGGATGAAGGGGTTGTCTTATCAAGAACGGCTAAACAAGTTAGACCTTTATTCATTGCAGTTTAGAAGAATGAGAGGTGATCTTATTGAAACATATAAGATTTTAAGGGGGCTTGTCAGGGTAGATGTTGAGAATATGTTTCCATTGGTGGGGGAATCTCGAACTAGGGGACATAGTTACAGAATAAGGGGGCACACATTTAAAACTGAGATGCGAAGGAATTTCTTCTCTCAGAGGGTGGTGAATCTCTGGAATTCTCTACCTTAGAGAGTTGTGGAGGCTAGGTCACTAAATGTATTTAAGGAGGAGGTAGATAGATTTTTTAAATCTCGAGGAGTCAAGGGTTATGTGGAGCAGGCCCGAAAGAGGAGTTGAGGCCTGGGACAGATCAGCCATGATATTATTGAATGGCGGGACAGACTTGAGGGGCTGAATGGCCTACTCCTGCTCCTATTTATTATGTTCTTATGTTCTTATGTTCTTATGTGAATGTGATTATAAACCAGTTAACATTTTCGATAGGTTGCCATTGCTATTAAAAGTTTAACAAATTGCAGCACACATATCTTACTAATATTTACCTGCAAATCTAAAAGTTAATAAAATGTGGGAACAAAAAGTATTTGTAAAATGATGCAATGTTGCTGCACAACTTGCTGTGCCCAAGAGAAAGCCAAACACTTCTCCATGGGAAGAGGGGAACAGAGTAGAGGGAGAATCACCACAGGCTGTGCCTGTGCATCTACTGGATGCTGGTTACAGAGTATTATTGTCAGAGGCCTGTGACCAGGTAACTTATTCACACCCACCCCCCCCCCCCACCCCCCACCACCCCCCCCCAACCATCCCAACATTAAACACCCAGATCAGAGAAAGAGCACCAGAAAACAGAAAATACTTATAAAAGGAGTTTCACTCTTAAAAAGAACTCTAGAAGAAAAACTACAAACACACTTGTGATCCTTATTTCTAAAGTTGGTTATTTGATTTCATTGCCCATTTATTGACAGCACCATTTTCTTTTGAAGAGCTCTGAATACTGCTGTGTATCTATTTTATTAACCTATAGGGAGTGGAACACCAAAACTGGAGACCTGAACATGAATACACCATAGTGAATCAGTCAGGAAAATGCAAAAGCTGCTCCTAAATCAAGTTTATTGTTTTAATGCAGTCACTCGTCCAGCCATTAGACTTTCACAACAAAGGACTTACTGTTAAAGGACTTGCTGTGATCCAGAGGGCACCTTTGTAAAACTTTCAGTAGATGCAAAAACTTTGGATTGTTTTCTTCCTTTTTTTACATCAGATTGTTGGAACTAAAGGCAATTTAAATGTGCATCTCATGATGTTAGTAGTTGCTGGCTAAAATAAGGCTCAGATGATTTAAGCTGCAGTACCTATTAGAAGTAAACTGTGATGACTGTTGTGTAGACATTAAGTACTTGAGGGTTCCTGCTTCCTGTGGATCCATCTTCTGGCATGAGTTAGCATCTTGAGAGTCAGAGAAATAGGGAGAAGGGGAATCTGGATGGGATATGGAGATGCTGCCTTATGAGATCAGAAATAAATGCATTTCGACTGAGAAGAATAATAAACTTGTTATTTTCATAACAGGTCATTTAAGTGCTAGTGAATTAAATGAGAAGTGGGCTCCTTTGATTTAAACCTAGTATTTCAACTATCCTCCCAAAAAGCTATTTTTAAAAATTTGTTCTCAGGTTGGGGAGACAATGACAAGGCCACATTTATTGTCCATGCCAAGTTATTCTGAGAAATTGGTGGTGGGCCTTCTCCTTGAACCATTGCTGTCCATGTGGTGCTTGTGCTCAACAAGGGAATATCAGGATTTTGACCTCGTGACAATGAAGGAGCAATGATATCTTACATGACATGCAGGGAATCTTCCCTTGGCATTGCTGCTCTTGTCTTTCCTGGTGGTAGAGGTTGTGAGGGTGAAAGGTAATGTTGACGTAAATTTTTGAGTTTCTGCGATGCATCCTGTAGATGGTGCACACTGCAGCCATAGCATTCTCCTGGTGGAGAGGGTGGATATTGAGTTTGATGGCAGGGATGCTGATCATCATGAGTTCTATTTCAAGAAGTGATTAAAGCCCATATCTTGATAATTATTCAGTTGGTTGCCACAACAACAAAACCATGGAATGCTAAAATAAAAGCAAAATACTGCAGATGCTGGAAATCTGAAATAAAAACAAGAAATGCTGGAAATACTTCATCATGATGAAGGGTCACTGACCTGAAACGTTAACTCTGTTTCTCTCTCCACAGATGCTGCCAGACCTGCTGAGTATTTTCAGCATTTCTTGTTTTTATACCATGGAATGCTGGTTTGATCTCCTGTCCTAACCTCTCCTTTGTCTTGGTGTCAATTTTTATGTTTGGTTATGTTCCTGTGAAGTGCCTTGGGTTAATTTACTACATTAGAGGTGTTATATAAATGCAAATTGTTGTTATGACCCGGTGAGAAAGGTGTCTAGGGTTCCCTCTCAGCCTTCACCTGATCTTACCGCAACAGGGTTTAATTTTAAACACCGTGTTATTAGCTCCCCTTTGGGGAGCAGGTGGGGGCCTAGCATGCATGTTCTCTTTGTCTCTGCAAACCCAGCACCTATTCCCAGACTGCCCATTGCTTCCCATTTTAAGGCAAAGAAATCAACACAAACAGGCTTTCTTAGCTTTAAAGAAGAAAAGTTGAGATTTATTAAACTTGAACTTAAAGTCTAATTTAGTTGATGCCTACAGATACATGACATGCCCACGCTAGCATGCGATACACACATACAAATAGAGACAGAAAAGAGCAGAAGAAAAATAAAGTAGAAAAGTTTGAGGCAATATCTGACGAGTTTTTGTTACGGTTCTTCGAGAGCACTGTAAAGTCCTTGCTTGTAGGTAGATCTTGCTTTTCGTTGGGGCCCAGTATTCTTCTTAAACCTTGTTCGCTGTAGGAGACTTTTCTCTCCTGGAGTTTATGTGTCTTCAGTGGATTCAGAGGTTTGTGAGAAAGAGATGGGAGCAGACAGGAGGGATCTTCTCAGTTCAGGAGAAAACAGTCTTTCTGCCTTCAAACTCTCTGTGGCCAGTTCAAAAGAAAATCTGAAACAGCCAGGTAGTATTGTGACCAGCTGGTCTCACCAGTCCTGGCCTTTGTGGATTGTATCCTCCTTAACAGGCCCTGGAATGCACTTCCTCATCTTTGATGTCTGTTAGTATGTAAATTTGTTTTCCAGCCATCGCTGATCTGTTTAACTAGTAATTTCCTTGCTCCAACAGCAGTTAAAAATCACTGTTCATGACATAATTGATGTGCTTCATTCTTGGCAGGTGGGGGCCTAGCATGCATGTTCTCTTTGTCTCTGCAAACCCAGCACCTATTCCCAGATTGCCCATAGCATTTGTCACATCTGATCCACGTTGTAGTATTGTCTGACTGCAATTGCACTGACTTGTGGCATCATTGTAATAGGCATGACTAGCTGAGGATCTATCAATATCGATGATTTCCATTCTACAAACTAATTTTAGTCACTAACAGTGACTATTTCTGGCAGTGACTTTATTGTGGAAAATTGTTCAAGATTTTGTTTTATGGTTTTTTTAATAGTTAAATGGCTAAAATCATTCTTCTGTCTTTCCTTCTATACTAGTAATGAAAGATACAGTTTTTTTTATTACTGTTGCAACACGATACATAATTGTAAATTTTAAATATTCATGAACTGACTGCTCTCTTTATGTATTATCTGAAAGGCTTATGGTCAACAGGTCTGGAAGGCCACGTTCTGAATTTCAGGTAGTAAATCCACATTAGTGAAACTGAGGCCTTCAGAAATGCGGCATTAATTTTCCTTCAGATATTTAAGGCCCTACTGGCTAAAATGTGTTTTAATAATAAAGTAAGGACTTAGAAAAATGTTTACAAAGTAATTACATAGCATATAACAGGCGTGCCGTAATACAATCAGACCAATGTCATCGACAGTGTTTGGTAATGTCTTTAAATGGTTATTCATAGTCTGTATTAATGATCACCTGCATAAATAGAGGAACTCTTTCTCTGCTGAACAATTTTGGTAATTAAACTGTTATTTTTAAATAAAATATTGCACACAAACTATAAGCTCAGATAATATTTGGAGGTAGATTTCATTTGGATAAATCAGACTGGCACCATCCAAACTTTTATGAATGGCTTTAAGAATGGGTATTTCAATGAATGCAATGTTCAGTACCTTCCACTGCTTGTTGCTCACTAGCTACCTCATTGTTTTGCACAAGCATGAATTTGTTGAAAACTATAGAATTTTAACCTTCACTGTGATGCTAAACCCAATGCTTAGTTGATCAATGAGGGACTTTTAAAAATAAGAATTTGAATTCAGGTTTGTGAGGCATTCAATTTTGAATAGCAATATTAAAATAATGTCATTTTCCTACCCAGCAATTTAAAGAAATCAGGATTCAGTAAGGCTTTTGATAAGGTCCCGCATGGGAGATTGGTTCAGAAGGTAAGAGCCGATGGAATCCAGGACAATTTGGCAAATTGGATCCAAAATTGGCTTAGTGGCAGGAGGCAGAGGGTGATGGTCGAAGGTTGTTTTTGTGATTGGAAACCTGTGACCAGTGGCGTACCGCAGGGATCGGTGCTGGGATCCTTGCTGCTTGTAGTGTGCATTAATGATTTAGATGTGAATATAGGAGGTATGATCAGTAAGTTTGCAGATGACACGAAGATTGGTGGTGTCGTAAATAGTGAGGAGGAAAGCCTTAGATTACAGGATGATATAGATGGGCAGAGCAGTGGCAAATGAAATTTAATCCTGAGAAGTGTGAGGTGATGCATTTTGGGAGGACTAACAAGGCAAGGGAATACACAAAGGATGGTAGGACCCTAGGAAGTACAGAGGGTCAGAGGGGCCTTGGTGTACTTGTCCATAGATCACTGGTGGCAGCAGCACAGGTAGATAAGGTGGTTAGGAAGGCATATGGGATACTTGCCTTTATTAGCCGAGGCATAGAATATAAGAGCAAGGAGTTTATGATGGAGCTGTATAAACTGCTAGTTAGGCCACAGCTGGAGTAGTGTCTACAGTTCTGGTTGCCATACTATAGGAAGGATGTGATTTCACTGGAGAAAGTGCAGAGGAGATTCACCAGGATATTGCCTGGGCTGTAGCATTTCAGCTATGAAGAGAGACTGGATAGACTAGGGTTGTTTTCCTTTGAGCAGAGAAGGCTGAGGGGGGACCTGATTGAGGTATACAAAATTATGAGGGGCATTGATAGGGTAGATAGGAAGAAACTTTTTCCCTTCACGGAGGTGTCAATAACCAGGGAGCATAGATTTAAGGTAAGGGGCAGGAGGTTTAGAGGGGATTTGAGGAAAACCTTTTTCATCCAGAGGGTGGTTGAAATCTGGAACACACTACCTGAAGAGATGGTACAGGCAGGAACCCTCACAACATTTAAGAAGTATTTAGATGAGCACTTGAAATGCCATAGCATACAAGGCTATGGGCCAAGTGCTGGAAAATGGGATTAGAATATATAGCTGCTTGATGGCTGGCATGGACACGATGGGCCAAAGGGCCTGTTTCTGTGCTGTATAATTCTATGACTCTAATAGTGCATGTGTCAAAACATGCCAGAAATTAGATGCACTTTGCATGAGGAGAGTGGATTTTCCCTGTGTAGTGCAATTAGTACACTTACTGTGTTCCTTTGGTATTGGTTTCTCAGAAAATTCTGAATTGTTTCTTTCATCTTCCTTGGAGTCACCTCTTCCTTGTCCTCCACCTTCTCAGATATCACAATGGGTTCTTCACCTGAAAGGCATCCATTACAGTAGGAATCAGGGAATGGTTTCTTTGTGCCCAGGATCTAATGCTTGTATGACTACTGTAATAGACTTTGGTATCAATTTTCTAGTCAAATTTATGGCATGCATATATAAGAAGACAGTGAGTAAAAATATGTATAAAATATAATATTGCATTAGTATCAAGTCAATGTGTGCTTGGCAGTTGTTTATATTATTCTTCAATTGAATGCAATAGAATCTGAGCAGGCTGTGGAATCTTCTGCCTTTGACTTATAGTACTTGAAAGATTACAATCCTTCAATTTTCTTTATTCAGAATGTTTTTTCTTTTAAAAGGGCACATGTCTCTTTTCCTGAAGTTGTTGTGAGTCATCTTGAGTCTTCCAACCTTCTCAAAACAGTAAACTTCTTCCTCGAATATTTTGTAACTTGGGTGAAGTGTAAAACATTAGCATTTTTGGCTTTCACTCTAGGCATTATAATGAATTGGGAAATTCTGTCAGAGACTCTGTAATGTATTCCTATCCTGGAATTCTCTCTCCTTGAAATAAGTGGTGAGTTTAGATTTCTATGCAAGTTTGGAGGACTTACATCCAGTGAAAACTATTTAAGGCTCAATCAAATGTTAAGTGGTTAATTTCTAAAGTGGTAAATCAGTATCTTTTCTTTTAACTAACCATCTTGGATTATCTTTGGCAGTGAATTATGAAGTAAGAATTTGACCCTTGCCATCTAATGTGCTGCTTACTGCCAAAAGTGCCTTACCAGGACCACGCAAGATGCTTTCCACCAGCCTGTTATCAATATGCTTAGTGTTGAAAGGCTGTCTCTCTTGTTCTGTTGATTAATTTCTTTAAGGTGGTTGAAATTGTAAATGCTTTTATAAAAGACTTGACACATTTCCAACTTTAATTTTGGAATCATAGTTCCTTAGAACGACAAAAATGGGTCAGAGTTTATTATTTCTTTTCCAGTCTAAGTATATTTATATAACTTTTGGTACTACTTAGGCCATAACTGTTTCAAAGAGTTATGTGCCCAAGTCTAAACGGAAATTCTTTGTGTCGCACCATTTTTCTCTGTTAATTAAAATGGAGCTAACAGAAGTTTTAATAAGCATACATGAGGTGCTCACATGTATTATTTCACATTTCATCATTAATTTAAATAATTTTGCTTTTCCATGAAACATTCCAAGACACCAAGTCCAGGTTAATGCATAAGCTTCACATTCTACCTGTTTGACTTACAAATGATTGATGCAAGCATACAGCTGCATTTGATTAAAGGCCAGTCTAGCAAAAGGGGAATGTTGGACCACATCTCTTGCAGGTATCCATCTTAAAACTAGATTAAACAAAAGGAATCAATTAGTAATGAGTGTGAATGACAAATATATGGCTTTGATGAATGGCCTCTGACGTTAGCGTTATACTGCTCTGCAGTGCACTAAATTTAAGAGGATGGATGGTGTATATATGAATAATAATGTATTGCCTTCTTACAAAAACAAAGTGTTTCTGTGATGGTGAAAGGATGCATGTGAGCAACTTTCTAGCATCCCCATATATTAAGTTAATTCTAAAGGGGGTGTAAGAACAGAGGGACCTGGGGCTAAATGTGCACAAACCATTGAAGGTGGCAGAGCAGGTTCCTGGGCTTTATAAGTGGAGGCATAAAGTACAAAACCAAGGAGGTTATAGTGAACATTTATAAAACACTTGTTTGGCCTCAGCTGGACCCATGATGCTGAGAATCATCTCTGTAGGACACAGGAAGTGCAGGTGACCTTGTCCCTCACCTGTTCTGCTCTGCTTCCTTCTATTATGTATTACCTTGTCCTGCGAGAGGGAGGGCAGAATGTCAGTGACTGTGTAACACTGTGTTTGGATGATGTCCCTGCCATAGCTGAATAACTGCAAGTTTGTGGAGGCAGCGAGAAGTGGGTGAGAGGCTGGCAGCATTTGTAGGTGCGTGTGAGGGTGAGGTGCAGTATCTGGATGTGATGCGTGAGTCCTGAGTGCCAGGGAATGCCACTGGGTGAGCGATGGGGGTGTGGTGCAGTGAGCAGCGAGGTTGGTGGTGTGATGGGTAGGAGATGTCATGTGAAGATGACTTTGACCACCCCTGTGATGTCATTAGGCTTTTGGTGGCACTCCTGCCAGGTCCTCGGGTCCAGACTCTGGTTGTTGACCTCTCTAACCATCTGCTTCCACTCCCTTCTGAGGGTGGTCCTTGAGGGTCTCTTGGCCCCCAAAGAGCCATGGCATCTCTCCTGCCCAGCTCCGCCATTAATACCTCCAGACATGCATTCACCACCCTACAAACCTTTCTCTGCCCTGGTGTTCAATTTCCCATCATTTAAATTCCACCCATTTAATTCAGTGCAGCTTCTCCTCAAGAGGAACAGACTACCTTGAAGAAGAGCAGGCTGGCTGCGCCACTTGGTTTCTGCACAATGCTGTTGGGCCCTCTGCCGAGTGCAGACAGAGCCAGCAGCGCGAAGAAGAAGGAAGCAACATGGGACCCACTCGGCTGCATGTTACAATCATGCAGATGAATGGATGCATCAAATTTAAATGTTGCCCACCTTGATTGGAACCAGCTTGGCAGACTGCGAATCGTGACCCACACATCCAAAAAATAGGTACATGAGTTTCTAGCCTTTGCTGTTAATTTCCTAAAATTTGGTAGTTTGTAGGAAGCAACTTAGTGCTGCCTAGGGCTTGTTTCCAATTTTTCCTTCTTTTTGTGCAGAATTGTCACTTTTTGACAATGGCACACTTGATATCAGACCTCACTGTATGGAGAATGACAGTTGTGAATCTGTGTCCTACAACAATGTTATAGCCTCAATATACCCTGACAATATGCAACTTGATGCAGGATGGGACTAGGATCAGGTGAATGAGTTTGGCTGAACATGCGATCAAAGCTCAGTAGTATGTTCCTTTAATAATTCTTCAACATTTATATTTTCTGAACACAAAATTTAATTTATTCCACCTGTAATTCTCTCTGCAGTCCACAACAATACGAACACAACATCAACTCAAAGACTGCAACATGTTCACAAGATACCAGTAAGAACCCATTTTGTTTGACTTACAGGCAATTAAACCCCGAGAGGTAAAAGTTGGAACGCTCATTCACGCTCACAGAAAAAGGTAGCACATTAACGCCACTGCTATACAATCACCCACAAACAGACCGCAGGGAGAATGCTTCAAGACCTCAGACATATCATTAATAACAAATATTAAAAACAGCAGAACAATCTTTACAGAACTCTCCTGGGAAATTTAAATAAACTGGTGGGGAGGGAGATTAAATATAAATCATAAACTTCTATAATCTAAAACTTATTGTGAAAGTAGGCTTTGAACCAAGTTAGAAAACATATTTGGTTCTTGCATTTTTTTTAGCTTTTATTGGGGGGTTTCAGTTCATTCTTGAGGGGTTGACAGGTTTAAACCAAAGACTTCCTTGGTCTGACAGTATATGGTTGATTCACATTGTATAACATCCTTAGCACTGCTTTGACAGATACTCCAACCTCAGAGAACAGGACTGGCAAAGCTGAAAGTTGCATTGAAAGAGAATAGTACTGCAGGGAAATGTAAGTCAATATAAACTGCTTGCTCGCTCAAGTATTCTACATGTTATGTGTTGATTAGATTTCCAGTACTGCAAAGTAACTCCTTATTGTACCCATAGTTATGAAGCAAATGCAACAAAAATGTTTTGGTTATTTACTGTATCTTTTGCAGTAATTGAAAACTATTCAACACTAATACAGAGACACAAAAGCCATCTAATTGCACTATTAATTGTTATCGGGCAGAACACTTCTCTTGAAGCATATCTGTAAGCTAACATTGAAGATCAGGTAGTAATTGATCTTTGCCCAGACTGACTGGTAGCTCAATGATATTTCATTGAAAATCTCACCACTGCTTCCCCATGAGAGTTCCTGAATACTCTGTATAGCTCAGCCACACAGAACTGGAAAGTTTCAGGTTTGATCCCTTATTGATATCGAGTTAGCTGATCTCAGCTGAGATGCTGAGAAAGAATTGGCTTTAACAAATCTGGACTGGGAAGGAAATAAAACAGCCAAATTTTTGCTCCTGGTTGTTGTTCAGTGGCACCTGTAAGTGTACATCTATAGCTATGGTTAAGGACATCATTGAACATAACTGTGCTGATCTCCATGGTCGAATAGACCAATGACATTCAGGTTAGGGTTGTAGATCTAAATGGCCACTCATGCAAGACTCCAGAGGGCATCTGTTTCTTGTACTCAAGTATGAGTTATTGCCTTCAATGAAGGAAGGAAGAAAATTAAGGAAAATAAATCAAGAAAAATGCAGATAGACATGCATTTTGAAGATAAAGTTGGTCACTAAACATGTATAAAAGATCTAATACGTAACCAGTTAGTGGGCTTGCTCTATGATTCTCCCTCTATCTACTTAGCGCTTACAGAGAGCCAGCATGGACACGATGGGCTGAATGGCCTTCTTCTGTGCTGTAACCATTCTATGATCCTACTTGCATCCAGCGCATGCATTCCTATCAGTTAGTAGAATTGTCAGTCTCTTGGGTTCAGCAGCGGGCCTTTCAACAACTAAGCATTCTGTACAGGTCCAAATCAATCAAACCCAAAAGAGATAAAGGAGTAAGTGATTCACCTTGACAGCATATTCCCCCATAGTAATTCCCCTTTAAAGCTCTTTTTAGTTCTGCAGATTCATCTCCTCTGGATATTGCCATATGTTGAAATACTTAATTTCTGACTTTTGGAAGGCATTAGTGAAAAATAACATATTTGAGCCATTTGGGCTCAAGTCAAACTCCAGTCCCAAGAGGTGATGATAATAGTTCTAGAGACATGGAGGTGCCTAATCAGCATTCTATAATATAGTGAACCAAACATAACCAACTTGTGCTGGAGAGCAAGAGCTAAAACAATAAACGGTGGTGATTTGTAAATGTATCTTCCGAACGGTTTTATAGCAGAAAATAAAAGCTGCATTTAACACTGCCAATTATTCTTGCCAAATCCAGTGAGGGCCTGAAAAGACTGTTATAAGCCATGTTTGATGACCAGGTGCAAAATTTGGCTCAGGGTTTTGGCTTGCTTTTTTATTTAACATTAGCTCCAATTTATTTTAGCAAAATGTGACTGCCATTTTCATGTAGACATTATTTTTCGCCTGTAAGTAGGTTCCTGTTTGACAGGGCCCTCAACCATGTCCGGCCCATTTCCCGCACCTCTACTCTCACCCCTTCCCCTCCCTCTCAGAACCGCGACAGGGTTCCCCTTGTCCTCACTTTCTACCCCCTCAGCCTCCATATCCAAAGAATCATCCTCCACCATTTCCGCCACCTCCAGCATGATGCCACTACCAAACGCATCTTCCCCTCCCTTCCTCTGTCAGTATTCTGAAGGGATCGTTTCCTTCGCGACACCCTGGTCCATTCTTCCATTACCCCCACCACCTCGTCCCCTTCCCACGGCACCTTCCCCTGCAATCGCAGGAGGTGTAATACCTGCCCATTTACCTCCTCTCTCCTCACTATCCTAGGCCCCAAACAATCCTTTCAGGTGAAGCAGCGATTTACTTGTACTTCTTTCAATGTAGTATACTGTATTCGCTGCTCACAATGTGGTTTCCTCTACAATGGGGAGACCAAATGCAGACTGGGTGACTGCTTTGTGGAACACCTCTGCTCAGTCTGAAAGCAGGACCCCGAGCTTCCGGTTGCTTACCATTGCAACACTCCCCCCTGCCCTCATGCTCACATCACTGTCCTGGGATTGCTGCAGTGTTCCAGTGAACATCAATGCAAGCTCGAGGAACAGCATCTCATTTACCGATTAGGCACACTACAGCCTGCTGGACTGAACATTGAGTTCAATAATTTCAGAGCATGACGGGCCCCCCATTTTACTTTTATTTTTAGTTATTTTTTCTTTTTTCTTTTTTATATATTTTTTTGTGTTTATTTTATTTTATCTTAGTTTGTTCAGTTTGCTTACCCACTGGTTTTTTTCATGCTTGTACTTGTGGCTGCTCAGTTTTCAGTCCGTTAACACCTTATCTGTACTCATGCTTTGTCTTTCAACACACCATTAACATATTGTTTGCCTTTGCTCCATGACCTTCTGGTCGGTTATTTTCTGTGACCTTATCCTAACTACACTTTCTCCTTTGTTATCTCTTGCCCCACCCCCGCTGTACTTGCTTAAAACTTTTCACATTTCTAATATTTGCCAGTTCTGAAGAAGGGTCACTGACCTGAAAAGTTAACTCTGCTTCTCTTTTCACAGATACTGCCAGACCTGCTGAATATTTCCAGCATTTCTTGTTTTTATTTCAGATTTCCAGCATCCGCAGTATTTTGCTTTTATTATCCTGGCTTCTTCTGCTGTGTCAATGGTAGTTTATTCTATTGCTCATTTGCAGTCATCACTAAAAGTTTGAGGATTTATAAACACTAGAGAACTGTGCTTTCGGAATTCCAAAGTGTATAATAACTCAAATGTGACATTGATTTAAGGAAGTGCTTAGGATACTGTAAGGGGACCTCAATCTTAACTACTTATGAATAGGCTGGTAGCTCACTCATTATTATGTGCAACTATTTCATTTTTTTTTGTGGGCTATCTTTAAAATTGATAGTTTAACACTTGAAATTCCTCCCTTGTGCTGGGCACTTCCTGGGTATAACTGGTGGTTTAGGGCAAAAAATGGAGCAGAACCCAGGATTGCACCTTGTGGAAATAAAGCCAAGAAATTCCAGTGGAGGAAGGGGAGGTGTGGACGGATCTAATGTTGTCTCTCTATATCAGGTAGTGGGAGTGCTGGGGTGGGGTGGTGGCAGGGGTAACTGAGACAGTTCCCAGCCTTCCCTGATAGACTCCATGAAACCTCTGCCTGCTGAAACCCATTAAGGTCATCATAAAGGGCACAGAATGCCACAGGGATCAGTTAATCAATTCTAGTGTGGATTCATTGCCTTATAAGACTGGCCTGATAGCTCCTTTTGGAGTTGCAGGTTGGGGTTGCTCTGTTCCTATAAGACCCTTCCAGGGCCTGCTACATTGATTTGGAGCAGCATGAAGTGAGTCTCCAAATGAGTTTGCGTTCTTCACGAACAAATTTTGGGCCATCTGCCTTCCTGCAGCAGCCTAAAGTGAGTGCAAGAAATGCAAGAAATCTCCAGATGAATTTTTTAAAAAAATGCTAACTCATCGTTTGGTCGCGGTTGTTTCCTAGGCTACCCGGTGAAGTTGAGCTTAACAGGCCCGTGCCTGCTCCATTTCTCAGGCACTAATTTCCAAGAGGTCCTGAAACAGGCATTAGGCATTTACATATGTAAGCAAGTTAATACCTGTTTTAGGAGATTGCCAATGACACCTAAAAAATAGCCCAATCCAATTTCAGCAAGCATTCTTGAGGTGCATGACATCGCTCCCTGAAATTGGGCCTTGTTGCACACAGTTTTACACCAGTCTAATTTCTATCCCAATGTATCCTCCAACTCAGGGTGGATCAACCAGGCTATAAAATGCTGCTGATTTCAGAAATAGCACCCATATGTATTTTAGTTTACAAGCAATGCAAAATGGCAAAGGTGCTTTTCCACATGTGATGCTATAACTGTGAACAAGTTATTTTTTGTTCCAGATTTTGTACATGGGGCCAACCAGACTGTAAAGGTGCATATCTGTCAAATTATGCAATTCACAGTCTAGGTTCAGGCAAAAACTCATTGAATTTTTTTTCATTTCATTCATGGTTTTAATAAAACTTGTATTCCTCTTTGACAGCTGTAGCATTTGAAACAGTTATAATCACAGAAATGTTCTATGCAAAGCAAAAATCTTGTAAACCCGTCTCCTTGACATGATTTACTGAGTAGTCAAAATGTTTCCAATGCACGTATTGTAAATTTAAAAACTCAAGTGATGGCATCCTATGCCAATACTGACTGCCAAATGCTCACTTTATACAGACTGATATAATCGAAAGTAATTGTTTTAACTCTGTGGAAAATCAGAACTATGGAAGCTTTGGCCCATGTTTATGTATAATTCCAATCCTGCCCAGGATTGCACTGAATTTCATCAGCCCCCCAGGGATGGGCAGGGTGACATGGAGACCCATAAAATAGCGACGGAAAGCTGGTAATGGAGTGCCTGTCTCCTTCCCGATCCCATTCAATTTTGTCAGGGGCGAAGAAGGCCAAGGATGGCTTTCCCACCCAGAGGCCAATTGAGGCCCTTAAGTAGCCAATTAATGGCCACTGAAGGGTCTCTTCCTGCTGCTGTTGGTATTTTACCAACACCAGGTGGCCTCCCTGTGGGCTGGAGGTGTGGGGGGGGTTTCCTCCTGCTTGAGCAATCTGTGGCCCATGTAGGGCCCCTGATGGCAAAGACAGCCCCTGTGCCAACACCACCCCCCAACACCAGCCCTCAACAATCACCCACCCACACCCCACCCCACGCCCCCCCCCCCCCCGCCCCACCTGATCTCTCGCCCTGCCTGTCTGATTGGTCCCGGCGAGCCTGCCCCACTTGCCTGCAGTCTGAGGCACCAGGGCTGCAGTACCAGCAGTGGCCACTGCTCCCAGTGACACTGTTGAGACCGCTGATTGGCCGGTCGTTTTAGGAGTCGGGCAGGTGCCAGGCAGTTAACTGAACACCAGAAAATGTAGCTGAGGGGTCCCCCAGAATGGCTGAGGCGGGTTTCCCTTGCCTTTTTGGCCTGGCGTCGGGATCCCCACCGCCTGCATAAAATCCAGCCCAATGTGTGCTACAATGAACTGGCTCCATAGCGATGCAGCTGAGTTGCCACGGGGTCCAGCAGGCTTTGGAGTGATATCCTTGACAAGAAGAGTGAAGTTGATGTTGTGCAGCTCAGCTATTGTCTCTAATATTTGGAATAATTGCTTATAAATCACTGATACTGAGTAAAAGAAAGGCCATATTTCAGTTCCAGTAGTGAGGTTTTACAGATAAACACATTAATTCATCTAATGTAGAATTTCAAAGTACTAACCACATTCCATTCACTACCAGTGTATAGACTCCCCACCCTAAACATAACACTTAAATCTTGATCTGTAAACTGCAACTAATTGTTCAGGTTTTTAATGTTCAGTACACTAAATATATCCAATCTGTTGTATCTATATGTAGGAATACTTAAAGAAGTTTAATCATTTTGCTGCAAACTATTTTCTTACAAATTGTTTTCAGTTTTTGTTAAAGAGAGTTGTTCAATGACTGAGTAATTGAGCCATATTGGTATTGATATTTGAAAATTGTCAACCATGGCTCAGTGGTAATATGCTTGCCTCAGCATTAGAAGATTGCATGTTCAGGTCCCACTCCAAAGACATGACTACTAATCCTAGGCTGACACTCCAGTTAGTACTGTCAGCATCGACATCTTTCAGATGAGATGTTAACCTGAGGTCTGCCATCTCAGGTGAGATCCCATGGCATTATTTTGAAGAAGGGCAGGGGAATACTCCCCTGATATCCTGGACAGCTCATCACTAAAACAGATTACCTGGTCAGGTAGGTGAACTCTTGAACCACTTTCAGAGCGTGGTCGACGATATTGATGGATGGAGCATTTTTGACGTCCTGTCCCATGACGTTCATTTTCTTGAGGCTGATGATTAGGCCAAATTCATTGCAGGCAGCCATAATCCTGTCAATGAGTCTCTGCAGACACTCTTCTGTGTGGAATGTTAATGCAGCATTGTCAGCAAAGAGGAGTTCCCTGATGAGGACTTTCCGTACTTTGGTCTTCGCTCTTAGACGGGCAAGGTTGAACAACCTGCCATCTGATCTTGTGTGGAGGAAAATTCCTTCTTCTGAAGACTTGAACACATGTGAGAGCAGCAGGGAGAAGTAGATCCCAAACAGTGTGGGTGCGAGAACACAGCCCTGTTTCACGCCACTCAGGATAGGAAAGGGGTCTGATGAGGCACCGCTATGCTGAATTGCGCCTTTCATATTGTCATGGAATGAGGTGATGATACTTAGTAGCTTTGGTGGACATCCGATCTTTGCTAGTAGTCTGAAGAGACCCTGTCTGCTGACAAGTTCAAAGGCTTTGGTGAGATCTATGAAAGCAATGTAGAGGGGCATCTGTTGTTCACGGCATTTCTCCTGTAGTTGGTGAAGGGAGAACAGCATGTCAATGGTGGATCTCTCTGCTCAAAAGCCGCACTGTGCCTCAGGGTAGACACGCTCAGCCAGCTTCTGGAGTCTGTTTAAAATGACTCGAGCAAAGACTTTCCCCACTTTGCTGAGCAGGGAGATTTCATGGTAGTTGTTCTTATAGAGGGTGATAATATTGGCATCGCGCATGTCCTATGGTACTGCTCCCTCATCTCAGCACAGGCAAAGCAGTTCATGGAGTGCTGAGAGTATAGCAGGCTTGGCACTCTTGATTATTTCAGGGGTAATGCCATCCTTTTCAGGGGCTTTTCCACTGGCTAGAGAATCAATGGCATCACTGAGTTCCGATTTTGTTGGCTGTTCGTCCAGCTCATCCATGACTGGAAGAGACTGGGCTGCATTGAGGGCTGTATCAGTGACAACATTTTCCCTGGAGTACAGTTCTAGGTAATGCTCCATCCAGCGGTCCATTTGCTTGTGTTGGTCAGTGATCGTTTCCCCTGAAACTTGAGGGGGGCGATCTTCTTGATGGTTGGTCCAAAAGCTCTCTTAATACCATCATACATTCCTCTGATGTTTCCGGTGTCGGAGGCCAGCTGAATACGACTGCATAGGTGTTGCCAGTAGTCATTTGCACAGCACCTGGCTGTTCTTTGTGCAGCGCTTCTGGCTACTTTAAGTGCTACGGATGTTAACTCACTGGGGGCTTTCTTGTAGTTCAACAGTGCAATACGCTTAGCGGCTATGACAGTTTCCAGCTCTTCAAAGTGAGATTGAAACCAGTCTGCAATCTGCTTCTCACGTTTGCCAAAGGTAGTCATTGCTGAGTCATAGATGGCATCTCTGATGTGGGCCCACTTCATCTCTGCATCCCCTGTAGGAGTGTTTTGAAGGGCTTTTTCAAGTGAATTTAGAAACTTATGTAACAGTTGTGGATAAGAAATTCTACAACTAACCATGTGCAATATCATAAGAAAACACAAAGCTAATGCTGTACTAATGGTACAGAGCATGACATCCTCATTTACTCTCTTTAAAAAGCTACAAAATAACAAAATAAAATATTCCAATGACCATTAAAACTTAATGTACAATATTTACAATTAATTTTCACCTTGCAAACTGCTGGAGGCAAATTTTAATCACCTCTGCCTAGCACAAATGTGGCATTTAAAATGGCTTTGGGTCCTTTACAGTGGTGCTCCAGCTGTTGCCAACTTGAGTGGAGCCCTGAGAAGGCCAGTCTGAGCTCCCAGCTGTTTTCGGCAGAACTCCCACTTTCATACTCACGAAGGGAACAGTGATGAAATATGAAATAAACTGGAGGAATTATGAAATAAACATTAACTGGTAAACTGAGCTACAAAAAAATGAACACATTTGTGCTAGAGGCAAGATGGAGTCGAGGTCAGGTGACCACTCCTGTACTGTCATTTAACATGTTTGTCTGTTGAGGACAAAACCCATTATCCACATCTGAATTAGCTTTGGGGAAAACATATTGAAATGGAAAACAGCACATTCCATGCTAACAACTCCTATCTGCAGGAATGGAGCTAACAAAGACTTTTACAGACAGACTGACTTCTCAGCCAAGACTAAGATAATAGGTGTGAAATAGCAGCACATTAGCAGAATGGACCACATTCAGACGCCATCATGTAACAACAGTTCCCATATCCTGGAACATTGTATGAATTACGCCAGGGGAGAGAGCCCTTAGTCACCTGACCAACACCCCAACCTGACAAGTTTCTAACTTAAAAGGTATCTCTCTGGAGAGAGAGAGGCAGATGAGCCAGAGAAGGCCGTTTCCAGACAGAACAGCTGTGAGACAGTTCCAGCTAAGCAGAAGCCCTGCTGACAACATTTTTAAATTACTGCAGCAGAGAAATTGCAAGGTGACTTTGAAATGCTCCACCTGTGAAAGTGAACCAGAATTTTCACCATCGACTTCAGATTGAGGCTTAACCACAGGGAGCCTAAAACACTTCATCTTTTTCAAGACAAAGAACATTTAGGCCTGCACCGCTGAAAAATTTCCTCCCAAAAGCTTCTAAAGGTTTTTTAAAATAACAAACTCTTTTACAACAATTGAACTCCAATTGCATGGTACCATTCTACTCCCTATTTTTCCTAGTGTGCCCCTGGTGCCTGTTCTAGTTTCCTAAGACCTATTATAACATTGCATGTAAGTGCCAGGGGAAAGCTAGGGTTCTGAGATTTTACTGGCTTCACAGAACTATTGTGAGTTTCTTGAGACAGAGATAGTCCTTCACTCTGGCTGCTGAAACCTGAGATAGACTTGGAACAGCCTGACTATATGTTATTGGCTCATCCACAGCCTGGTTCTGCTCTGCTCTTTTCATCGATGAAAGCATCTGAGAAAGGGAGGTGTGTTAGAGGAGGGGATGGACTTGTCTGGAGATCTGTGTTGTGCTGCTGTCCTGAGAGAAAGAGCCTCATCAATGTGATCTCCAGTGTTCCCACTTGAGCTACAAAGAGGAACAGATTTGATGGAAGCAACAATATTCCTCAAACCCTGATAGAGAGTGGGCTAGATATCTTCCAAACCATCCGAGATGAAGTGCTGGATAGTTCAGAATCTGATCTCCCAAGGTCTGATGGTCAGCAGTCAATCCTTCCACCTGCAATGCACCATTTAGCATTAAGAGGGAGAATGCAGATGTTGCTGGAGATGTCACGCTCTCCGGCATGCATTACATTGAAGAAATTCTCTCTTGGATGGTGTCGCAGTGGATAGTATATAATTCTACCACCATACCAGCTAATTGCGGCATATTTGCTGGGAGGTTCCATAGTGCCTCCACATGTATCTGATTCTCTATGAACATCCTTCATTCCATAGCAGGACCCCGAGATCATTGCGCACTCACTCTGCAACATGAGGCTCCGCTTTCACACATTCAGCCTTTAACTTCTTCATGCTCAATGACTCACCCTGTGACATTTTGTTATCTATGCTGTATTGGTGATCCCGGATGATTCTGTCTGGGCTAGTGAGTGTAAACATTGAATCATAGAATCATAGACTGGTTACAGCACAGAAGGAGGCCATTTGCTCCATCGAGTCCCTGCCGGCACTCTGCAAGAATAACTCAGCTTGTCCCATTCCCTCACCCTTTCCCTGTAGCCCTGTAAGTTTTTTTTTATCTTCGGGTGCATATACAATTCCCTTTTGAAAGCCACAGTTGAATCTGCCTCCACCAGACTCTCAGGCAGGGCATACAAGATCCTAACCACTCGCTGCGTAGAAAAATGTTTTCTTATGTTACCTTTGGTTCTCATCCCTGGAAGCATTCTCGTAAATCTTTTCTGCACTCTGTCCACAGCCTTCACATCCCTCCTAAAGTGCAGTGCCCAGAATTGGACACAGTACTTCAGCTGAGCCCAAACCATTATGTCCTTGCTTTTGTACTCTATGCCTCTATTTATAAAGCCCAGGATTCTGTATGCCTTTTTAACCAGGTTCTCAACTTGTCCTGTCACATTCAACAATTTGTGCACATATACCCCCCAGCCTCTCTGTTCCTACACCTCTTTTAGAATTGTACTCTTTAGTTTATATTGCCTCTCCTCATTCTTCCTACAAAATTGTACTACTTCACATTTCTCTGCATTAAATTTCATCTGCCACATGTCTGCCCATTCCACCTGAAGGACAACAAGGGGTTAACTCCTTGTTTGAAATCCTGCTGAAGTTACAAGCTTCAGTGGAAGCAGACAATCACATAGCCCAGTCGAGAATTAAGGGCACAATAAGCATATATGTCTTACAACCACAAAAAAGGAATATCAAGAATGAGGACATAAGTTTCCAAGCAGAACTAAAGGTTTGGAGCATTGCCAAATTTGGAGAAGAGATGGCCAAGCCAGCAGCAAGAAAATGGTGTAAACGTACACGGAGATCAGTGTATGTTACTGTTCCTGCAGGCAGCTAAGGAAGACTGTAGAGCTTGGTCAACTCCACCGAGGAACTATGAATACCATCGGAGGACCAACCCAGGAGTGATTCTAAGTATTAAGTTAGGAGATTACGTTTTGAAATTTAGGGCAGCACGGTGGCGCAGTGGTTAGCACCGCAGCCTCACAGCTCCAGTGACCCAGGTTCAGTTCTGGGAAGTTGCATGTTCTCCCTGTGACCGCGTGGGTTTCTGCCGGGTGCTCTGGTTTCCTCCCACAGCCAAAAATTTGCAGGTTGATAGGTTAATTGGCCATTGTAAATTTCCCCTAGTGTAGGTAGGTGGTGGGAATATGGGATTAATGTAGAATTAGTATAAATGGGTGGTTGTTGGTGGGCTGAAGGGCCTGTTTCAGTGCTGTATGACTCTATGAAATTGAGTTAGGAATAGGGGGTTTAGCCTCTAGCACAGGGTTGTCCAACATAAGGCCTACGGACTAGGATCTAGCCTTCCAAAGGTTACCATCCAGCCCACAGATGTAAACTGTTCCTGGGGCCATTTCTCACCCTCACTGACTGAAAATGAGAAATTTCCATTGTCAGATTGGCTTTTAAACTATTGTGTTGTTAATTTCGCAGCTGACAGCTGCTGATATCGGGAACAGCTGTTTCCCAACAGACTCGGGTTGTCCAGCGGGTTCTGACTTTTTTATAAAGCCCGCTGGAAAACCCTGAGTCTATTGGGAGATAGCTGTTCCCAATGTCAGCAGCTGTCAGCTGTGAAACTGACAGCGATCTTTTTTAAAAGAACTAACCAAGCATCTGCTAAGCGTTCCACTGTCTGAAGCTGGGTGAGAGAGAGATGGAGAGAGTGGGGAGAGACAGAGAGAAAGAGAGGAGGGACAGAGAGAGGGGTGCGAGGGGGGGACAGAGAGAGAGAAAGGGGGAGAGACAGAAAGAGAGGGAGGAACGGAGAGACACAAGGGGGACAGAGAGAGCAGGGATCACTGAGTGGGGAGCGGGGAACACTGAGCAGGGAGCAGGGAACACTGGAAACACGGGGGTGGAGAGAGAGTGGGGGAGAGATACGGGGGGGAGTGGAGTGGGACAGAGAGAGGGAGGAGAAGGAGACAGAGAGAGGGGGGGAGAAGGAGAAGGGGGTGAGGAAGACAGAAAGAGGGCAAAGGGAGACAGAGACAGACAGACAGAGAAGGGGAGAGAGAGAGAGTGAGAGGGGGCAAGCGAGTCAAAGAGTCATTTACTTTCGGCACAGAAGGAGGCCATTCTGTCTGTCCATCAAGTCCATGCCGGCTCTCCACAGAGCTATGCAGTCAGTCCCACTCCCTGGCTCAATACCTGTAGCCCTGTAAGTCTATTTCTCTCAGGCGGCCATCCAACTTCCTCTTGAAGTCTTTGATTATCTCCATTTCCACCACTCTTGTGAGCGGTGAGTTCCAGGTCATTACCACCCACTGTGTAAAAAAGTGCTTCCACATATTCCCGCTGCATCTTTTACACAAAATTTTCAATCTGTGTGCCCTAGTCCTAGAGAGGAGGGGTTAGGGAAGAGAGAATGAGACACACACACAGAGTGCGGTGAGGTGGGGGGGGGGGGGGGGGTGGTTTGGGGAAGAGAGATCAGGGTCTCTCCTGACAGATGGAAATCTATCCAGAATACTCTGCATTGCTACATCAAGTGCACGGGCAGAGATTGTCTACTTATGCAAGCAAAAACAATGCCAGGTATGCCACTAAATCAGTTTTCAATATTGTGATAAGAAAGTAAGTCAATAAATTAGTTTTCTCATTTAAAGCTTCTTTGCAAAAATGCACACTTCTTCTTGTTTTTATTAGTAAGGTAAATTTTTAATGCTTTTATCTTTCGAAATTTTTTCCCGGCCCGGGGGCCGAGCAAAAATCATAATGCGTCCCTCTGCCCATAAAGACTGGACAGCCCTGGTCTAGCAAGACAGGGTTCTGGGTGATGTAATTGTAGTTGCAACTGTAACTTGTGATTGCTGAGTGTAACCCTTCTCTAAGGGTTGTGGATAATTCAATAAAGTGACTGTGAGTTATCAGAAGAAACTTGTCTCGCTGGTTATTCTGTTCAAGTCACACATTTGTACTTCTGGTGTCACAAACTTGAGTGTAGGTGGGGGGGTCTTTGACTGAGGAAGAGAACTCCCTACATACCAGCCAGTCTATGCTCTCTTGAAGTCTCTCTTGGAAGGTTTGTGTCATCTGCAAATTTGAAATTGTGCCCTATACACCCAAGCCTAGTTCATTAATATATTTGAAGAAAAGTGTGATCTTAGTACTGATCTCTGGGAAACACCACTGAGGTTAAACTGACTGACCTGTAATTGCTGGGTTTATCCTTACAGTCTTTTTTTGAACAAGGGTGTAACATTTGCAATTCTCCAGCCCTCTGGCAACTCCCTCATATTTATGGAGGATTGGAAGATTATGGCCAGTGCCTCTGCAATTTCCATTCGTACTTCCCTCAGCATTCTTGGATGCATCCTGGAATAGCAATAATGTAAAGGGCAGAGAGGGAGAAGAGTTTTTGAAGTGTGTTCAGGAGAATTTTCTTGATCAGTGTGATCCCAGCCCAATGAGGAAGGGAGGCATTGCTGGGTCTGGTTCTGGGGAATGAGGTGGATCAAGTGAATCAAGCTTCAGGGGAACATTTAGGGACGTGATCATAGTATCATAAAGTTTAGATTGCTAAAGAAAAAGACAAGGAGCAATCTAGAGTAAAAAAATACTTTATTGGAGGAGAGTCAATTTCAGTGGGGTGTGAACAGATTTGTCCTGGGCAAATTGGAATAATAGATTAGCAGGCAAAACTGTAAAGGAACAATGTATCCTATCATCCTGGTGACTTATCAACTTTAAATACAACTAGCCTTTCTAATATCTCATTTTTAGCAATTTTTAGCCCATCCAATATCTCAATTACTTCCTCCTTCACTATGACCTTGGCAGCATCATCTTCCTTGGTAAAGACAGATGCAAAATACTGATTTAGTACCTCAGCCATGCCCTCTGCCTCTATGCATAAATCCCTTTTTTGATCCGTAATCAACCCCACCCCTCCTCCTACTACCCTTTTACTATTTATATGCCTATAGAAGATTTTTGGATCCCCTTTATGTTAGCTGCCAGTCTCTTCTCATACTCTCTCTTTGCTTCTTTATTACTTTTCTCACTGCCTGTCTGAATTTTCTATAGTCAGCCTGGTTTTCACTTGCATTATCAACCTGACATCTGTCATACACCCACTTTTTCTGCTTTATCTTACTCTCTATCTCTTTCGTCCTCCAGGGAGCTCTGGCCTTGGTTGCCTTACCTTTCCCCTTTGTGGGAATGTACCAAACCATCTCTTCTTTAAAGGGAGTCCATTGTTCATTTACAGTTTTGCCTGCTAATCTATCATTCCGTCCGGGGAAATGAGACAGAACACTGATGGGGAGGGGGCAGGAGGTTAATTTTCTCAGTGTCGGTGGTGGGGGGGGGGGGGGGAGGAATGGGGTCAAAGTGACATCACTGGTGTAGGGGATGGTGGGAAAGGTTTTAGTTCAAAGTTTATGAAGGGGTTTAGGTTAAAGTTTATGCAGTTTGGGGTGGGGGAGGTAAGGTCAGGTGGACAAGCTAAACATTTTGGGGGGGAAGGGCAAGTAATTAATGTAATTGTAATTGGTGGGTGGAAGAGGGGCAAAATAAATATATTTAATTTTTTTAATTCACTTTAGCTTTAAATATGTAAATTTTAGGGGAGGGATCAACACCCTTTAAAAATGGTGTCAGCGCCTGCGCACTGGCAGCTGACGCCATTGCTGGGGACAGACAACCCACTCCCTCCAAGTGATTGGGGTGTGGGGGCGGGTGTGGTTCACCCCAGCTTTTTAAATGAGCTGTCGCGCTTAAGATTGCAGCGGTTCCGTGAAGTGTGGCCCGCGCGGGCAGGCCGCCATTGTTTTTGTCCATCGCCAGCCCCAAGAGTGAAAATGATGGGCTGGGTGGGCTTCTGAGGCAGGTGACAGATGTAGATGGATCTGGAATCTCTCATGCAGCTCTTTCCTGTCTTCCCTCTTTACTTGCTAGTTCTGAGGATGCAAACAAAAACAATGGCTATCTGAGGTCCCTTGTCACTTAATAGTATCCTCATTACCTTATTTGGAAGTTTCAGTTAAGATTTTAGTTCCTGTTCTGATCTGTTTTCATTATTGGATCTTAACATATACACTCGGTAATCAAAACTATCTGTGAGCCCAGGACCTCCTATTTCTTTGTCTGCTTCAGCTTGGGAGGAGCTGTTTCCCTGGATTTCCCTGGGCGCGTCCCCTTGGAGTGTTAATTTCTGGATTTCTGGGTTTCCAGAAGCCTGATACTGTGTGCTAACCGCTGCAAACAGACCAAACAGCAACAGCAGTTGCTGATCTTTACTTCACATGGTCGTTAGCAATCAAAGGGTGCTGTGAAGTTGTAGGACCTCTAAGCAAGCTGGGCCAGGGAAGCTGTGCTTCTAAGGACAAACATGCACGTCTAGGTGCGAGGGTAGGTTAGGTGGAGGAATCCATGTGAGAAATGAACCAGGTGCCTGGAGCAAAATGTGTCTGTCAAACCCCATAGTGCTGTGCTAGACAAGGATCAGTGGCTTCATAATATCGTAAGAAATAGGAGCAGGAGTAGACCATTTGGCCCCTCTAGCCTGCTCCGCCATTCAATAAGATCATAGATGATCTAATTGTGGCCTTAACTCCATTTTCCTGTGTGCCCCCCCATAACCCTTGATTCCCTTGTAGATCAAAAATTTGTCTAACTCAGCCTTGAATATATTCAATGACCTAGCCTCTACTATTCTCTGGGGAAGAGAATTCCAAAGATTAATGATCCTTAGAGAGAAGAAATTCCTTCTCATCTCCATCTTAAATGGGAGACCCCTTATTTTTAAACTGTGTCCTCTAGTTCTAGATTCCCCCACAAGGGGAAACATCCTTTCAGCATCTACCCTCTCAAGCCCCCTCAAAATCTTATGTTTCAATAATATCACCTCTCATTCTTTGAAACTCCAGTGAGTATAGGCTCAACCTGCTCATCTTTACTCATAAGACAACCCCTTCATCCCAGGAATCAGCCTAGTGAACCTTCTCTGAACTGCTTCCAATGCAAGTATGTCCCTCCTTAAATAAGGAATCCAATTCTGTAAACAGCACTCTAGGTGCTGTCTCAGTGCCGTCTTGTGCAGTTGTAGCAAGACGTTCCTTCTTTTATATTCTATCCCTCTTGCAAGAAAGACCAACATTCCATTTGACTTCCTCATCACTTGCTGCACCTGCATGCTGACTTTTTGTGTTTCATGTACCAGGATACCCAGATCCCTCTGTACTGCAGCATTCTGCAGTCTCTCTCCATTTAAATACTATTTTGCTTTTCTATTGCTCCCACCAAAGTGGACAACCTCACATATTCCCAATTGTACTCCATCTGCTAAATTTTTGCCCACTCACTTAACCTATCTATATCCCTTTGCAGACTCTGTGTCCTCCTCACAACTTGCTTTTCTACCTACCTTTGTATTGTCAGCAAATTTGGCTACAATACACTTGGTCCCTTCATCCAAGTCATTATTTTAGATTGTAAATAGTTGAGGCCCCAGCACTGATCCCTGTGGCACTTCACTAGTTGAATTTAGCCATCCTGAAAATGATCCATTTATCCTGACTCTCTGTTTCCTGATAGTTAGCCAATCCTGTATCCGTATGAATATATTATCCCCAACACCATGAGCTCTTATCTTGTGTAGTAACATTTTATGTGACACCTTATTGAATGCTTTTAGGAAATCCGAATACACTACATTTACTAGTTCCGCTTTATCCACCCTGCTTGCTACATCCTCAAAGAACTCTAATAAATTTGCCAAACATGATTTCCCTTTCAAAAAATCCTGTTGACTCTGCCTGATTGTATTGTAATTTTCTAAATGTCCGGCTACTACTTCCTTAATAATGGATTCTAGTAAGGGAGCATCTGGCAGAGTTTCCAGAGGCTAGGTGCACCCAAGTGCAGATGATGGAGGAATCCATCCAGGCCTTGAGTGCTGCCATATCTCAGACGGTTACGCACTTGGCTTCCTCCATTGAGAGACTGGTGACCCTCGTGGAGAGCCTGATCCAGCAGAACACACACAAGAACACAAGAACACAAGAAATAGGAGCAGGAGTAGACCATATGGCCTATCGAGACTGTTATGCCATTCAATACAATCATGGCTGATCTTAGGTTTCAACTCCACTTTCCTGCCTGCTCACCATATCCCGTGATTCCCCATGAGACCAAAAATCTATCTATCCCAGCCTTAAACATATTCAACGATGGAGCATCCACAACCCTCTGGGGTAGAGAATTCCAAAGATTCACAACCCTTTGAGTGAAGTAATTTCTCCTCATCTCAGTCCTAAATGATCACCCCCTTATCCTGACCTGTGCCTGGTTTTAGATTCCCCAATCAGTGGAAACAATCTCTGTGTCTACCCTATCAAGCCCCTTCAGAATCTTGTATGTTTCAATGAGATCGCCTCTCATTCTTCTAAACTCCAGAGAATATAGGTTCAATTTACTCAGCCACTCATCATAGGACAACCCCTCATCCCAAGAATCAATCTAGTGAACCTTTGCTGCACTGCCTCCAATGCCAGTATATCCTTTCTTAAATGTGGAGACCAAAACTGCACACAGTACTCCAGATGTGGTCTCACCAAACCCCAGTACAATTGTAGCAAGAACACAGTGGGTGCAGGAGATGCGCACAGACCTGCATGCCATATCCTTGTCCATGAGTTCTATGCAGCAATGGCTGGATGAGATGGGGGACACAGCACCTGGAGTCTCCACCAGGTCCTCACACTTCTCAGGTCAGTACGGAGGTACAAGTGTGCCTTGCAAGGGAAGAGGAGGGTCCGCCTTCTGCATCTGGGTGCTCCTCTTAGGGTGTTCCTGGTGTTGACAGTGGCTTCTCAACCCCTCTGCCGCAGCGACACGAGAACATCCTGCATCTGTACAGGAGCTCCTCAGCATGCCGGGGCCCTCCAGGCCACAGGCAGCCAGAGGATGACTGCCAAGTTCATTGCAAGCCATGGGGCAGCAAGGTCAGCAGCCTGCCTCCAAGCCAGCTGCAAGTGCAGGGGGAGCACCATGTAGGAGCATCCCTAAGAGAATTAAGAAGAGCACCTGGTTGCACTTGGGGTTCATGGATGAATAGAGTGTTGAACTATGAAGCCTTGCGTTTAATAAAGAATCAATGAATTGGTGCTACATCTCCTTCTATTTCTCGCTGCCCTTTGGCACTTCATTTATACACTGTCTCCCTCAAGGGGCTGGTTGCGAGGGACCACGCCACGGGCAGTCGACACTTTACCCTTGCCGCTGTGTGGTGTGCAACTGGGCCAGGGCGCTGTAATGGTAAATGAAGGAGGTGACAGCAAGGCTGCAGAAAGATAAGGTTTTATTGATTTGGTACCAACAGGTAGTAAGGGTGATATGAAATGTCTGTGTATTCGTGCATCCCGAGTCTGCCTTGCGCATATCTCTTTGCGCCTTGCCTGTGGTCCCTGGGGTCCTTCAACTTACATCACCTGGTCAGCAGCCTCGTCCACATCCTCATCGTCGGAGGAGGCATCGCGAACCACGATATCCTCATTGTTCAACGCCTCCCCTCCACTGCAGCACCAGGTTGTACAGTGCACAGCTGACCACCATGATATGCAAGACTCTCGCTGGGTCATACTGAAGGGCTCCACCGGATGATCAAGTCACCTGAATTATATCTTGAGAAGGCCTATGGACTACTTGATGGTTGCTCAGGTCGCCCCATGGCACATGCTGTACCTCTCCTCTGCATCCATGCATGGGTTTCTCATGGGCATAAGTAGCCATATCCTCAGTAGATAGCCCTTGTCTTCTACTATCCAACACTGTAGGTACACAGAGGGCTGGAAAAGCTGTGGAACCTGGGACTGCCAATGTATGTAAGTGTCATGGCTGCTTCCCTGGAACCGTGCACACACCTGAAGGATCCGTCAGCAATGGTCACAAACCAGTTGGACATTGATGGAATGGAAGCCCATCCTGTTGATGAAGGCCGCTGGCTGGTCCGTGGGAGCCTTAATGGTCACATGTGTGCAGTTGATCATACCCTGCACCTGGGAAATCCAGCGATGGCCCTGAACCCAATGGATCTTTCAGACTAACTGCCCGAATTGGTGCAGAAACGTACATACTCGCTGGCCCTCTTGAACAGGGCATCAGTCACCACCTTGATGCAGCAATGTGCTGCAGACTGCGAGATCTCACACATATCTCCAATGGATCCCTGGAAAGATCCAGAGACGCAGAAGTTGAGTACCATGGTGACCTCCCATGGGGCTTAGCGCGTTCTCCAGCATGGCACACAGATCAGTGATGGCCTTCCTGGAGAGGCCCAGGCTTCGGACACACTGCTGCTTAGACATCTGAGCCTCAGATGGGAGAGGGTCTCTGAAGGGTAGCTTCTTCTGTGCACAGGATGCAGTTTGCATGCCCCTCTGTGCCCTTCTCCTGCATCTCCACCATGAGTCTGGCCCTCCTGTTGGCCTTGAGGTTGCTGATTTCTTGCTGCCTGTAACTGGACCTCCGTCCCTCTCTGCTGTTCCTTCTCCTCACTGGGGGCCCTGAAGTCTGGCTGAATGAGGCCCATGGCAGGTGGCCTTTCTCAGTTTCCTCTTATATAAACAGCACTGCTTCCCCCCACTTCTTATGCTCAAGAATGCCAGATGGGACTTTGGCTGCATGCCCCTGCACTGCTGGCACCTTCCCCCACCCACCCCACTTTCATTTGCCAGTGCCCACGCTGCTTCACCCTCCCTGGCACACCACGTTTGCTTTCTCATTACTGCTGGATGAAGCCAGCACTGAGCTCCCGCTTGCTTGCTGTGTCTTTATACTGGCAGGGCTCTGAAGCCCCATGGTTCCCATATGCCATTAGTAAAATTGAAAAAAACTGTAAAATCACTCTCAATTGGCCAATTAATTTGCTAAATTATCTTCCCGCCGCCTTCAGGAGCAACGCCCTCCCGCCATCTTGGGCAGTGATGTGAAGATATCGGGCCTCTGCTCTAATATCTTCTGTCCCGATAGTCCGATCCTACCACCTCTGAGCTCGTCCCCAAAGGGTCAAGAAAATTTAGGCCAGAGTGTCACTTACCTTTGCTGCCGATGTCAGGTCATTGTTACGACCGAGGCGGGAGTAATGCACTGTCAATTCAGTCCCAATACTCCACAGGTTGCAGCATATTATTAAAGATTTTTCACCTACCATAAATTAGCCAACTTAAACACTTTATTAACCCCCAGAATAAAACAGACCAAACCGGTATCTTTAAACAACAACAAATTAACTATTTATTAATAAACTAAATCTTAAACACTATTAAGATAAATTTATGTCTAAAGACCTTATAACTTCCTATTTATTTTAACTCCCCCATTCACACACATACATTCAAAAATCAACAGTTAACTAGTATAGATTTTTCTTAAATTAGCTGTTTCTTAAGAATAAATAAATAACTGGGTTGTAAGTCTTTGTGAGTTACGTTCCTGGTTGATGAGGTGTCCAGATTAGAACAATCTGATGCCACTCAAATTCTCCACGTGAATTCGATGAAACAGTCTTTTAGTAGATAGGCATTCAAAGCACTTCGGCTGCAGCAGGCATCACAGTTTTTTCAACACAGAGTATAACGACAGATCTATATTTGGATTTTTAAATTGGTATTCTTTGTCGAAACTTTACTTCCAGAAAACACAATCAGTCAAGAGAGAGTCAATCTTGAAGCAAAGACTTCTTAGATTGGAAGTAAAGAAAAGGAATTTTGCCTCCTCCAGCAATACAAATGTTCTCTTCAAAGGATTTTTTTTTCTCCTTACGCAATTAACACCGCCTGTAGCTCATTGTAGAATTTCTGCTGACAGAATTCTCTTCCTTCAAGGCAAGCACACGTCGCCGGTCTCCCAGTTCAAACTGGTTTTAACTGGTTTTTACGCATAGTCAAAAGTTATCATGTGACCTCCCTCTCCTACTGTGGCCTAGGAAACAGGTGCAGCTGGCACACTGTGCCTCTTAGTTTTTAAAGGCACACTATTTTTAAACAGAGTCTTAAAGGCACACTGTTTTAATCAGAGGAGAAAAGAAAACAGTTCCGTGACATCATTATGTTTCTTCCTGTATTGTGGAGGGAGGGTGTTCTTAGGGCTATAGAAATGCCACTGACTACCTCCTTCCATAACACACAGATCTCCAATCCCGAGAATGGCATCCTTTCTCTGTCCAGCTTCACCCAGCAGTAATAAAAACAGAAAGTAGTGGAAATGATCAGCAGAGTTGCTTGTTATTCTGCCATTAACACTCTCTCTGGCCAATGCTTTGTCTTATAATACAACTGTTAGCACTCCCTTTGCCTTTGTGTGGTGACGTTTTTGTCATTTAATCTCTCCTGGCCTTTGCCCTATCACACACCTTCCCTTTTGTTCTTCTTCCCCACCTCCCCCTTTTCACTTGCTCAAAGCCTATTACATTTCTAACCTTTGCCAGTTCTGATGAAAGGTCACAGATCTGAAACATTAACTCTGCTTCTCTCTCCACAGATGCTGCCTGACCCACTGAGCATTTCTAGCACTTTCTGTTTTTATTTTATATTTCCAGCATCCACAGTATTTTGCTTTTATTTCACCCAGCAGTACCGCTGTATCATTCTCTACAAGGTTGCAGCTCTCCTTTTCTTTCCTTTTGCAGATGCCATCTCTATTCTCATGCAGTTCCCCAGCTTCTTTAAACTGAGCCAGGCCTTTAAATCCTGCTTGGGCCCTTGCCTCAGCATCTCTCCTAGGTTTTCCGGACCTCCCTGGTTGTAACTGCCCTATCGCTGGCACAGCTCCTGTTCTGGCTCCACTCAGCTATATTCAAATTAGCTGATGGTGGAATTTCTGATTTTCTGGGCCTAGGCCTGCAAAAATAATCAAAACTTGATGAAAGGTTATCAACATGAAATGTTAACCTGGTCTCCCTCTCTCCAAAAATGCTGTCTGAGCTGTCAAGTGTTTCCAACATTTTCTGTTTTTATTTCAGATTTCCAACTTCTGTAGTATTTTGCTTTTTGTTTTGCAACTTCCTATGGTATCATTTGGAGAGGTGACTATTACCAACCTGTTATTAGGTTACATTCAGAATTGGCTTCAATGGTAAAAGGTCCCGTTACATTTCACAAATTGCCAAGCCATGTGACTGCTGACAACACAGACATCTATCCTGTGTGTGAAAATCTTTCTGAATACTAATGGGAATGATTCACATAGCATAATTGGTTTGGAGCACAAGCACTGAAATAATAAACTGTGTTACCCTTTAATTAATTTTCTAAATTAATTTCTGTCATATGCAAACAAAATTGTGTGCAATAAAGCTGCTTGCTGTTCCCTACAATTCCTTGTGGAACTTGAAAGTAATTATTTTGGTTGCCAACCTTGTGTGAAATCCAAGTGCAGAATTTGGCCTAGGAAATTGGCCTGTTTCCATCATTATTGTAGCTATCCAGTAGTGCCACAGAGTCTAGGAATAAGGATAGGCAAAGATCCAGAATCACATTAACATCAGCTTCTCTTGGCACAAACTACACCTTATGGTCATGTAGCTGCTGTCAACAAGTTGAGATTGGAACATCTAAAATAAGAGCACACTGACAAGAAGTACTACATCTGCAGGGTGGAAATTTTTGTAGGCCTGTTTCTGGGCCTGAAATGGATGCTGGCACAAGGACCCCCTTCCCCAACTGGGAGGCCCAAGGCTGTCCTGAAATTAGTCATCGGGCATCGTTAACATTATTTGGGTGAGCTGCTGGCACCTGTTGCACCTCAACACGCAGCACGCCCATTTTAAAAAGATGCATGTTGGGCTGTTTGCCTTGTTGGCACAGGTCAAAGATTAGTCTGACGGGTGGAGGGGGAGTGGTAATGAGGAGTGGGTAATTGTGAGTACTATGGAATCAGCGCAGTAATCCTGCTCCTCCTGGCTCCACTGGAATGATTTTTGTAGATTACTTTGCTGGTAGCCGCTACTTAAACTGCAACGACCCGCATCTTGCACCACTCATTGCTATCCAGATTCCCAGAGGAAGCCTAAAGCTGGCATTAGGCCCTTGATTTACATATGTACTTGACCTAAAGTCTGTTTTAGGTATCTGCAAGTCTTCTGAAAAATAGCCCGACCCAATATTGGATTGGACATGTTTCAGGTGTAATCTGTCTGCCGGATGTTAATCTCCAAAATTGGCCATCATTGCACCTGTAAAATGTGTGTAACAGGTCCAGTTTCTTCCCCTGTATCTTTCAAATTGGCAAACAGAGAAAAGATAGTATTTCTTTTCAGTTGTTATGTTGATAGAGAACACATTTCTTTGCAATACTTTGCAAAAACACATTCTGTATTAGCCGGTCAGTCAGAAAGTTCCCTGAGAGCTTAGAGCCCATGCCTTAATTTCCATCCTTTGAGTGACATACTCTTGAAAAGCAAATGATTACAAAGCCCAGTACTATATGTGCAGTTCTGCTTTCGTGGCATAGATTACAGTTCATTACTCTACATGTCAAACTGTTACATGATGTGAATTTTGAAGCTAATACTAGCAATTCACAGGTGGCTTCAAATGAATGATTCGATAGATTTTGTTTCAATTCTGGCAATACTTTTTGTTATGTACTTAAAAACATTTTAATTTGGCTCCTCTCCACAAAAGCAAATATTTTGCCACACAAGAGGAAGTAGGTGCTCAAAAGTCTGGGTTTCCGTGTTCAAACTCCTGCCAGCTTTAGACTTAAGTATCAATGTAGTTCCACATACTGGCTTTGAGCATAAAATGTAATCATTCCAAGTATAATATTTAAATATCCAGGTTTCCTTTGCCGAGTTAGTATTTTTGAGGGAATGGTACCAGAATTTGTATTTATCTCTGTCCTATGAAACATCTGTTCCTAGTTTCACCATCAAACTGGCCTATGAAGCTTAGTGCCACACTATCATATGAAATTTATTCTCTCTGTGTGACCTTGGGATCAGAAAGTTCCCACCTCAGTAGAAACTTGAAGAGCCCAGTGTGCTTTTGTTTGGAACAGAAAACATATGACTAGCTTTATGAATAATAGCTCTAAAATCACAACTTCCTTTATTGTATTTTTACAGCACTAAAGTATTAACAAGGGGGAAAAGGTCTACCTGTATATTTTTATGATATGTTGAAGGAAGTCTTTCCCCCTTTCCCAAGCTTCCATATGATTGCTCTAACAGACTTCAAGCTGATCAGTGGAAATGTAACAATACAGCAAAGTCTGAATATCAGATCACATTATTCTTGTATGTGCTGTGCATACTAGTGATTCTTAGTCCTCATGGAAAAGGAGACTAGTACTCTTTAAACCAAATGAGAGATCTTGTGCAACAGAGGGTTTTCAGACTTGTGGTAGACAGTCAGCTGCTCACCACTGAGCAGAGAGTTTTGACAGTGAGTTTCCTTTGGGAGCATTATTGCTATATATCACTTTCTGCTGAGGAATGAAATTGTTGTTTGCCAAGTTGTTGAAACTCTTCACTCTTTTCCCTCGATGATTTCAACTAAGTTTTACCTCCTCGCAAAAAGTTATGCAGGCCTTCCATAGGACTGAGGACCCCATCGCTGGAAGTCCCAGCCTTGCAGAGCTGCCAGTCAATCAGAGGCCAGCAGCTGCAATGCCAACACGGAGGCAGTGGCTGCTGCTGTAGCTGCAGTGACCAGACACTGAGGAGTGGTGCTGGAACCAGGCTTAAGGGAGGTCAGGGTGGGAGTGGTTTTGCAGCTTTGGGGGAGGAGGGGGGGTCAGCAACAAGGGCATGGGCATGGCCCTCAGTGGGCCCCACCCCCGATGCCAGGTGTCTTGTTCAGGCACTGTGCCTTTGAACGAAGGACCCCCCCCCCCCCCACCCGCACTCCCCACAGGCTGGGAAGCAGCTCACATGGTCTTTCATACCCTGCTTCCTGTGCGACGAGAGGGCTGCACGCCACATGGGTAATTGTAGCTGTGGCAGGAAGAGGACCTTAATTGGGGGTTAATTACCCAATTAACAGCCTCAATTGGCAGCAGGGCAGGAAGGCCATTCACAGGAAGGCCTTCCTGCCCTAGAGTAAATTTCGGCTGAGGCAGGATGGTGACGGGGTCCCCCCTCTAACCATCCCACCAGATTTTATGCTCGCCCTGTGTTGTGTGTTGTGTGATTGCCTTTAAGAGTTATGTCCCTTTGAGGTCTAAATATGATAGAATTAGAATTAGAATTAGAATTAGAATTAGAACATTACAGCGCAGGACAGGCCCTTCGGCCCTCGATGTTGCGCCGACCTGTGAAACCATCTGACCTACACTATTCCATTTTCTTTGAGCTAAGTACCAGTATGTGGTGACGTGATTACGTGCCAGTCTCACTCTGTAACTGTAACACTAAAAGGCAAGTCATGTAAATGGTTAGCTCTGCACTGTATATACTTGTTAGCTGTTAATAAACCTGTTTGAGATCTTCAATCAACTGAACTCCATGCATCTCATTTATGTTGCATCAGACAACTTAAAAAGCTTCTCATTACACCCACTTCTAAGCCCACTGCAGGGAAGAGCATAAAATTCCACCCTTGGTCTCTCAGGGAATCAAGGAATATGGTGAGCAGGCAGGAAAGTGGAGTTGAAGCCTAAGATCAGGCATGATCCTATTTCTTATGATCTTATGTTCTTTTCTTGTCCTATTACTCTTTTTGCAGCCCACCATCATCCTTTTTATCATTTAATCTTTCCTGTCTTCCACCTTATCACAGACCTTCCCTTTTGCTCTTCCTGCCCCTCTTGCCTTTCTCTGACTCTGTACTTGCTTAAAACCTGTTATAGCTCTAACTTTTTCCATTTCTGATGAAAGATCATCGACCTGAAACATTGGGCAAGATTTTGTTCTGCCCTTGGAGGTGGGCCCGGAGGCAGGGGGGCAAACAAAATGGCAGGGGGCACATTCCAACGTCACCCGGGCTCCCTGCCAATTAGTCTGGGTGGCCTCCCCACCTCCCAGGCCAATTGAGGCCCTTAAGTGGGCAATTAATGGCCACTTATGGATCTCTTCCCGTCTCCACCTCAATTTTGTTGAAGGCAGAGGGGCCCGCCGCTGTGGGGAGAAACCGCCTGGTAAAGTCTGACGGCCTCCTAGTGGGGTCAAGGGGGGCCCCTCCTTTGGGGGCAATCCAGGGCTCCCAGAGGGCGCCCTCTGGCAGTGATGGCCATCCCCACCCCATTGCCGGGAAGACAACCCCACCCTCCCTAACAACTCCCCTACCCATTGCTGGGGCCTGCCTCACTGGACCCAGCAACCCCGACCCCACTTACCCCTCCCGGGGTCTTCTCCTCTTCATACTACTGGGCCTCCTGCAGCATTGGCAGTCACCACCACTTCCAGTGGCATTGCCGGTACTTCAAAGCTGTTGGCCCCCCGATTGGCCAGCAGCTCTGGAGGTGGGACTTTGCCCCTTAAAGGGACAGCGTTCCCAATGGAGGGTAGTTAATTGCTTGCCCATCATGGAATTACAATGGGTGTCTGATGGAGGGCCGATTTGGGGTCTCCCCCCGTTTTCTGGCCTGCTGATGTGACCCCTGTCGCCGGAATAAAATATGGCCCATTGACTCTATTTCTCTCTCCACTGATGCTGCCTGACCTGCTTAGTATTTCCAGCATTTTCTGTTTTTATTTTGTTAAAGCTGTTCTGCATGTTTGCTTTACAGAACTTTTAAAAAAGCGTTTCCTCTTGCATGGTTCCAAAGGTGGGATTTTTATTTTTACTTTGGGTAGCCCTGTCACATGTTACAGTGGGAGATTATTTCCACTGGTCGGGGAATCTAAAACACGGGGGCACAGTCTCAGGATAAGGGGCCGATCATTTAGGACTGAGATGAGGAGAAATTACTTCACTCAAAAAGTTGTGAATCTTTGGAGTTCTCTACCCCAGAGGGTTGTGGATGCTCCATCGTTGAATACATTTAAGGCTGGGATGGACTGACTTTTGGTGTCTCAGGGAATCAAGGGATATGACAAGCGGGTGGGAAAGTGGGGTTAAATCCTAAGATCAGCCATGATCGTTTTGAATGGCAGAGCAGACTCGATGGGCCATATGGTCTACTCCTACTCCTATTTCTTGTGTTCTTATGTTCACAGCATCAGCTACAAGTGCAATTCCTTTGGAATGTTGTATCCACAAACCAGTTTTCATATATAATAGATATATTCCCCTATAAACTATTTAGGAATCATGTGACCAATGGTCGACCAGAACTTTACCAGCCACTGCACCCCAGATTTGACTTATTTTTCCACTTATCACTACTTTCTGCTGAACATTCCCAAGAGAGTTTTCAATCCATTAGCTTATTTGCCAATAATTCATGAGCTTCAACTTTCTTTAAAAGTCTCACTTGTATAAGAACTTTATCGATTTATATCCATTGACTAGTTTGCTTCCAAGAGGTGTAGTTTTAACCAAACCTGCTCAGTATGAAACTAATAGGATCAAGATCAGGTCAAACCCCAGGATTACACCGTGCCCGCTTTTACTCTCCATTGAAGTAAATCGTGCTAGTGTAAAACTGGCATTCACTCCAATCGCTTTAGTTTCTACTGGGCAGGTTCGGTTAAAATGACCCCTACTATTTCTGTTACCTCCTCAAAAAATTCTGACAAAATCCACCCAAATTACTTGTTATGGCCTGTTGCCCTATCAGCTACAGCCTCTAAAACTATTTACAGTTTTCGTCTGCTTACCTAAGGAAGGATAAGCTTAGCATAGAGGGAGTGCAACGAAGGTTTACCAGACTAATCTCTGGGATGGCGAGATTGTCCTATGAGGAGTGATTGAGGAGACAGGGCCTGTATTCTCGAGAGTTTCGAAGAACGAGAGGTGATCTCATTGAGACATACAAAATTCTTACAGGGCTCGACATGGTAGATGCAAGAGGATGTTTCCCCTGGCTGGGGCAGGGGGGTGCGGGTTCTAGAACCAGGGGACACAGTCTCAGAATAAGCGGTACTGAAATGAGGAGGAATTTCTTCACTCAGAGGGTGGTGAATCTTTGGAATTCTCTATCCCAGAGAGCTGTGGAGGCTCATTCATTAAGTATATTCAAGACAGAGATCGATAGATTTCTAGATATTAAAGATATCAAGGGATATGGGGATAGGGTGGGAAAATGGTGTTGAGGTAGAAGATCAGCCATGATCTCGTTGAATAGCCATCAGAGGCAGAATTTAGTTCAAGAGATTTGGTGTTTTATAAAAGAGGGGCATAAGGAATGGAAGGGCCCTGGTAAGGTAATAGATCATGATGGTAAGACAGTAGTTATCAAGCATGGAAATCAAACTGTTAAGGTTCATTCCTCACAATTAATTGGGGTTGATTACAAATCTCAGAATCTGAGCAGCTGATAGAGGGAAAAGAGGCCCTTGTACCTCAAATACTCATGTGTTTTGTGATGAAGGCCCTAATGCACAGAATATGGTAAATCAAGAGTTGGATAGCAATGTGATGATCAGGATGCTAAGGAAAGAGCTATCGCATCCAAAGGCCAATTGCCCCGATTAGGTACCTGGGTGACATAAATTCCAAAGGGGTCGAATAAATGCAGGGATGCAACAATTGTGGGACGTGCAGGAAAATCTACAGGCAAGTTTAAATATTGGTTAAACGTTCAAGATGATGGCCAAGGAGCACCGTCCATGGACTGACAGAGTGGGGTGAAAGAGTGGAGGGTAGGAATATAGGAACAGGAATAGGCAATTCAGCACATCAAGCCCATTCAATAAAAAGATGGTTGATCATGCACCTCAGTGCCTTTTTCCCACACTATCCTCATCTCCCTTTGGTATTTAGAAATCTGTCAATCTCTGCTTTAAACATACTCAATGACTAAGCTCCCACAGCCCTCTGGGGTAGAGAATTCCAAAGATTCACAACCCAGAGTAAATAAATTTCTCCTCATCTCTTACCTAAGTGGCTTCCCCCTTATTTTGAAATTGTGTCCCCTGGTTCTAAACTCCCCAACCAGGGGAAGCATCTTAGCTGCATCTACCCTGTGAGTGGGCAAATGCATGGCAGATGCAGTATAACATGGATAAATGTGAGGTTATCCACTTTGGTTGCAAAAACAAAGGCAGATTATTACCTGAATGGTGACAGATTGGGAAAGGGGGAGGTGCAACGAGACCTGTGTGTCCTTGTACACCAGTCACTGAAAGCAAGCATTCAGGTGCAGCAAGCAATTAGGAAGGCGAATGGTATGTTGATCTTCATTGCAAGAGCATTTGAGTACAGGAGCAAGGATCTCTTACTGCAGTTATACAGGGCCTTGGTGAGACCACATCTGGAGTAATATGTGCAGTTTTGGTCTCCTTATCTGAGGAAGGATGTTCTTGCCATGGAGGGAGTGCAAAGATTTACTAGGCTGATTCCTGGGACGGCAGGATTGATGTATGAGACTGGGTTGACTAGGTCCATATTCACTAGAGTTTAGAAGAATGAGAGGGGATCTCATAGAAACCTATAAAATTCTAACAGGACTAGACAGGCTAAATGTAGGGAGGATGTTCCCGATGGCTGGGGAGTCAAGAACCAGGGGTCACAGTCTCAGGATATGGGATATGCCATTTAGAACTGAGATGTGGAGAAATTTCTTCACTGAGAGGGTGGTGAACCTGTGGAATTCTCTACCGCAGAAGGCAGTGGAGGCCAAGTCATTAAATATATTCAAGAAGGAGATAGATATATTTCTTAATGCCAAAGGGATCAAGGGATATGGGGAGAAAGCGGGAGCAGGGTACTGAATTAGACAATCAACCATGATCTTTTTTGAATGGCGGAACAGGCCCGAAGGGCCGAATGGCCTACTCCTGCTCCTATTTTCTATGTTTCTATCCTTTTAAGTATTTTGTAGACTTCAATGACCTCACCTCTCATTCTTTGAAACTCTAGAGAATACAGGCCCAGTTTCCCTAATCTCTCTTCATAGGACAGTCCCGCCATCCCGGGAACAAGTCTGGTGAACCTTCGTTGCACTCCCTTTATGGCAATATCCTTCTTAAGGTAAGGGGACCAAAACTGCACACAGTACTCCAGGTGGGGTCTAACCAAGCTTCTATACAATTGAAGCAAGACTTCGCCTCCCTTGTACTCAAATACTCTTGCAATAAAGGCTAACATACCGTTAGTCGTCTTAATTGCTTGCTGCACCTGCAGGTTAGCTTTCAGTGACTTATTGACAAGGACACTCAGGTTCCTTTGTATATCTACACTTTCTAACCTTTTACCATTTAAGAAATACTCAGCACATCTACTCCTCCTAGCAAAATGGATAACCTCATATTTTTTCCACATTATATTCCATCTGCCACGTTCTTGCCCACTCTCAAAGTCTGTCCAAATCCCCTTGAAGCCACTTTGCATCTTCCTCATAACACACATTCCCACCTAGTTTTGTGTCATCCGCAAACTTGGAAATATTACATTTGCTACCCACATCCAAATCATTGATATATAGTGTGAACAGCTGGGGCCCAAGCACTGATCCCTGCGGTACTCCACTAGTCATAGTCTGCCAATGTGAGAATGATCTGCTTATTCCTACCCTCTGTTTTCTGCCTGTTAACTAATCCTTAATCCATGCCAGCATATTACTTCCTATCCCATGTGCTCTAATTTTGCCAACCAACCTCTTGTGGGGGATTTTATCAAAAGCCTTCTGAAAATCGAAGTATACCACGTTCACCGACTCCCCTTTATCAATTCTATTAGTAACATCCTCAAAAAACTCCAGGTTTTTCAAACATGATTTCCCATTCATAAATCCATGTTGACTATGCCCAATCAGATCATTATTATCCAAGTGTCCATTTATCACATCCTTTAGAATAGATTCTAGCATTTTCTCAATGACTGATGTAAGGCTAACAAGTCTGTAATTCCCTGTTTTCTCTCTCCTTCCCTTCTTAAATAGTGGGGTGACATTTCTTACCTTCCAATCTGCAGGAACTTTTCCAAAATCTATAGAATTTTGGAAGATGATCATCAATGCATCCATTATCTCCACAGCTACCTCTTTCAACACTCTGGGATGTAGAATATCAGGTCTCGGGGATTTATCAACCTTCAGCCCCATCAGTTTCTCCAATACAACCTTCTTACGAATACTAATTTCCTTCAACTCCTCTTTCTCCCTAATTCTTTGGATCTCTAATTCTGGGAGATTTCTTGTATCTTTCTCAGTGAAGACAGACACAATGTTATCATTTAGCTTCTCTGCCATTTCTTTATTCTCCACTATAAATTCTCCTGACTCTGCCTGTAATGGACCCACATTTGTCTTAGCCAGACGTTTCCTTTTTACGTACCTGTAGTAGCTTTTACAGTCCATTTTTATGTGTTTTGCTAGTTTACATTCATATTCTATTCTCCCTTTCTTTATCACTAGCTTGGTCCTCCTTTGCAGTATTCTAAAATCCTCCCAATCCTCAGGTTTACTACTATTTCTGGGAACCTTATAGGTCTTTTCTTTTAATCTTACACAATCCTTAACTTCCTTTGTTATCCACGGTTTTGGGGGTTTTTGTGCCTTGAAGGAATGTATAGTTGCTGTAAACTATATTATATTTCTTTAAAGACTATCCATTGCCTATATACTGTCATACCTTTTAATCCACCTCAGCCAATTTGCCCCTCATACCTTCATAATTTCCTTTGTTCAAATTTAACACCCCGGCTTCAGCATGAACTACCTCACTTTCAAACATAGAATTTTACATTATCATATTATGGTCACTCATTAATTAGCACTTTCTCATTACATAAAACTAGATCGAAAATAGCCTGTTCTCTAGTCGATTCCCCAACATACTGCTCTAGGAAACCATCCCTAACACACTCCAGAAACTCGTCCTCCACAGCATTAGTGCTCATTAGGTTTACGCAGTCTATATGCAGATTGAAGTCACCCATGATTACTGTATTACCCATGCTACATGCTTCTCTAATCTCCTGTTTTAATACCATGCCCCACGCTACCACTATCTATCTATCTTTGGCCTCCTTATCTCGAGAGACAATGGATAAGCGCCTGGAGGTGGTCAGTGGTTTGTGAAGCAGCGCCTGGAGTGGCTCTAAAGGCCAATTCGAGAGTGACAGGCTCTTCCACAGGTGCTGCAGAGAAATTTGTTTGTCGGGGCTGTTACACAGTTGGCTCTCCCCTTGCGCCTCTGTCTTTTTTCCTGCCAACTACTAAGTCTCTTCGACTCGCCACACTTTAGCCCCGTCTTTATGGCTGCCTGCCAGCTCTGGCGAATGCTGGCAACTGACTCCCACGACTTGTGATCAATGTCACAGGATTTCATGTCGCGTTTGCAGATGTCTAAAGCGGAGACATGGACGGCCAGTGGGTCTGATACCAGTAGCGAGCTCGCTGTACAATGTGTCTTTGGGGATCCTGCCATCTTCCATGCAGCTCACATGGCCAAGCCATCTCAAGCGCCACTGACTCAGTATTGTGTATAAGCAGGGGATGTTGGCCGCCTCGAGGATTTCTGTGTTGGAGATACGGTCCTGCCACCTGATGCCAAGTATTCTCCGGAGGCAGCGAAGATGGAATGAATTGAGACGTCGCTCTTGGCTGACATACGTTGTCCAGACCTCGCTGCCATAGAGCAAGGTACTGAGGACAAAGGCCTGATACACTCGGACTTTTGTGTTCCGTGTCAGTGTGCCATTTTCCCACACTCTCTTGGCCAGTATGGACATAGCAGTGGAAGCCTTTCCCATGCGCTTGTTGATTTCTGCATCTAGAGACAGGTTACTGGTGATAGTTGAGCCTAGGTAGGTGAACTCTTGAACCACTTCCAGAGCGTGGTCGCCAATATTGATGGATGGAGCATTTCTGACGTCCTGCCCCATGATGTTCATTTTCTTGAGGCTGATGATTAGGCCAAATTCATTGCAGGCAGCCGCAAACCTGTTGATGAGACTCTGCAGACACTCTCCAGTGTGAGATGTTAAAGCAGCATTGTCAGCAAAGAGGAGTTCCCTGATGAGGACTTTCCGTACTTTGGACTTCGCTCTTAGACGGACAAGGTTGAACCTGCCCCCTGATCTTATGTGGAGAAAAATTCCTTCTTCAGAGGACTTGAACGCATGTGAAAGCAGCAGGGAGAAGAAAATCCCAAAAAGTGTGGGTGTGAGAACACAGCCCTGTTTCACGCCACTCAGGATAGGAAAGGGCTCTGATGAGGAGCCACCATGTTGAATTGTGCCTTTCATATTGTCATGGAATGAGGTGATGATACTTAGTAGCTTTGGTGGGCATCCAATCTTTTCTAGTAGTCTGAAGAGACCACGTCTGCTGACGAGGTCAAAGGCTTTGGTGAGATCAATGAAAGCAATGTAGAGGGGCATCTGTTGTTCGCGGCATTTCTCCTGTATCTGACGAAGGGAGAACAGCATGTCAACGGTCGATCTCTCTGCACGAAAGCCACACTGTGCCTCAGGATAGACGCACTCGGCCAGCTACTGGAGCCTGTTTAGAGCGACTCGAGCAAAGACTTTCCCCACTATTCTGAGCAGGGAGATTCCACGGTAGTTGTTGCAGTCACCGCGGTCACCTTTGTTTTTATAGAGGGTGATGATATTGGCATCGCGCATGTCCTGTGGTACTGCTCCCTCGTCCCAGCACAGGCATAGCAGTCCATGTAGTGCTGAGAGTATAGCAGGCTTGGCACTCTTGATTATTTCAGGGGTAATGCTGTCCTTCCCAGGGGCTTTTCCGCTGGATAGAGAATCAATGGCATCACTGAGTTCCGATTTGGTTGGCTGTATGTCCAGCTCATGCACGACTGGTAGAGTTTGGGCTGCATTGAGGGCAGTCTCAGTGACAACATTCTCCCTGGAGTACAGTTCTAGGTAGTGCTCAACCCAGCGGTCCATTTGTTTGCGTTGGTCAGTGATTATGTCCCCTGATTTAGATTTGAGGGGGGCGATCTTCTTGATGGTTGGCCCAAGAGCTCTCTTAATGCCATCATGCATTCCTCTGATGTTTCCAGTGTCTGAGGCCAGCTAAATATGACTGCATAGGTGTTGCCAGTAGTCATTTGCGCAGCGCCTGGCTGTTCTTTGTGCAGTGCTTCTGGCTGCTTTAAGTGCTGCGGATGTTAAATCGCTGGGGGCTTTCTTGTAGTTCAACAGTGCAATGCGCTTAGTGGCTATGACAGGTTCCAGCTCTTCATTATGAGATTGAAACCATTTCTCTTCGCACTTTTGCCGTAGGTGGTCAAAGCTGACTCATAGATGGCGTCTCTGATGTGGGCCCACTTGGTCTCAGCATCCGCTGTGGGAGTGTTTTGAAGGGCTGTTACAAGTGAATTTAGAAATTTTTGTAACAGCTGTGGGTGAGAAATTCTGCTCATGTTGATGCGCGGGTGGCCCTTCTGCTTGGAATGATGCAACTTCTTTGGTCTGAGTCTAACCTTGCTGCACACCAGGGAGTGGTCGGTGTCGCAGTCCGCACTGTGGAAGCTGCGTGTGATTTGAACACTGTTTAAGGCGGCTCGCCTTGTGACAATGAGGTCTAGCTGGTGCCAACGACGCGATCTTGGGTGCCTCCATGAAACCTGATGACAGGGTTTCGTGTGAAAGAACGAGTTGGTGATGCAGAGGTTATGATAGGTACACAACTCAAGCAGTCTCTGCCCATTCTCATTCATCCTTCCAATGCCATAGCGCCCAAGGCAGGAGGGCCATGAGTTATGGTCGGCCCCAACCCTGGCATTAAAGTCCCCCAGCAGGAATAGGCTTTCGGTGTTGGGGATGCTGCTAATGATGTTATGGAGTCCCTCGTAGAACTGATCTTTAACTTCAGGTGGGGAGCAGAGTGTTGGAGCATAGATGCTGAGTAGGTGTACTGGACCAGAGGTGGTGAGCAGTCGGATGGACAGTATGCGTTCCGAGCCATTTGAGGGAGGCTGTATCATGCTGAGCAAGGATTTTTTGATGGCGAAGCCCACTCCATGCTGTCTTGGTTCTTCAGGATCCCTGCCCTGCCAAAAGAAGGTGTAGTTTTGCTCTGCTAGAGATCCACTCGCGGGGAGGTGAGTCTCCTGAAGTGCTGCAATGTCTACATTGAGTCTACTGAGCTCATTGTTAATGATGGCGGTCTTCCGAGAATCGTTGATTTGTGTAAGGTCTTCCGACAGGCCAGGACACATAGTTCTGACGTTCCAGCTTGCAAAGCGAAGGGCTGGTACCTTCTTTCCTTTTTTCGTGTTGTTTGGTGCGGTGTATCAGTCCACCTTTCGGGCAATGACCCTGAGCTCCAAGCACCCATTGAAGCAGGTAGACTGTGGCGGGACAGAACCTTATTGACTGGGGGCTGCCCGGTTTGAGGCGGGTGGTCGCTGTCCAGTGAGGTGCGATGACCTCTCCCACCGACAAAGGCAACCCGTGGCGCCCAGTTTCTATGCCAATTTATCTGGATTTATAACCCGTAACTGCTGCCTTCCGTGTTGTTTCAGTCGCTGTGAGGCAACTATGGAGTGACCTCTCCATGGCGCATGCCTGGGCGAATTTATGGAGGTTGAGAGTTGCCCAGTTGTCAAAACCCCCCTCTCGGCCTTTCTGGTGGGGTCCAAAGGAGTGCAGAGCACGACGTTTGGCACCAGTATGGCTGCAGGAACTGCTGGAAACATGCCAAAGGTGACACATGACCGCCTACGGGGTTCCGCTCCGGATTATCTGTTAGGGTTTACTCCCTTAGCCTTGGTCTCTCCCGAGACGCCCACAAGGCAGTGGGATTGTTAGGGCCCCTACACAGCTGTAGGATGATGCCGGTGGGAGGAGGGGATGCGAGGGGGAGGGGTGGAGCGAGGGGGTGCGAGGGGGAGCTGGGAAGGGGGCTGTAAGGGGGTGGGGGGGTGCAGGGGAAGGGGGTGCGGGGGGAAGATGGTGCGAGGGGGGGTGCTGGGACGGGGTTGTGAGGGGGTGAGCTGAGAGGGTGGAGTAGGGAAGGGGACGGGGGTGGGGGGGATGGAAGGGGGGGAAGGGGGAGGGGAAGGGGGGGCAAAGCGGGTGCAGGTAATAAGCCATTTCCTCAGTGCCCACCATCGACGTCCGGAAAGCTCATCCACGTCCTTCGGGAGGTGAAGCATCTTTTGGCAGACTTACAAAGGTGATTATATTCGTTAAGGGTTTTTTGATGTGGTTTATATAAAGGCATACAGCATTGCCGACAGTGCGCTGCAGATGCTCTCCGAGCCATCTCCCGCGGGCGCTTTGAAGTTGCGGTCGGGGAGCCGTTCATGGATTTTTTGGGTGTTCGGGGCACCTTTTCTCAAGACTTCCCTAGGGTCCCGCTGCTCCTTCTTCACCTCAATGGACTTACCACACGCCGTGGCTGCAGACACTCTGGACAGTGACTACCACTACTGTTTGGCGTATAAACAACTCCTACCTATGTTTGCTGCCCTTTGCTGTTTCTTAGCTCCACCCAAACAGATTCCACATTTTGTTTTTCCGATCTGAGATCCTCCCTTACTAATGTACTGATCCCATCACTTATTATCAGTGCAACATCACCTCCTTTTCCTTTTTGCCTGTCCTTCCTAAATGTCAAATATCCTTGAATATTCAGTTCCCAGTTTGGTAACCCTATAGCCACGTTTCTGTAATAACAATTAGATCATACCCATTTACCTCTATTTGGGCCTTTAAATCAGCTACCTTGTTGCAAATGTAGTGTCCATTTGGGTAGCATGCCCTTAACTGTGTCTTCTCGACATTATTCTACATTCTAAGCCTATTTGATGCTTGCCTCTGTTTCGCCTGCCTTCTAATGTCACTTGCAACTTTTCTACCTCCTGTTACCAGCTTTACTTCCTTCAATCTGAGCTATCCCTCAGGTTCCCATCCCCCTGACAAGTTAGTTTAAACCCTCCCCAACAGCACTAGCAAATCTCCCTGCGAGGATGTTAATTCCGATCCTGTTACGGTGTCGTCTGTCCATTTTGTACAGGTCCCACTGAAGTGATTTATGATTTTAACCCTTTATAGAGACTAAACCAAATCAAGCATACATCCCTATGAATCTTCTTTAAGTTCAAACCAGACAAATTCTTTGACACTTATTTGGGTCCAAAGAACTTAACTAGTCCTCCCTCAAAGAAAGAAAACTAACAGGGAAAATTACCATCTTTCGGATAGCCTATTTTAAAAATAAGTACGGCTAAGTCCTAAATATCCCAGATATTATAAGGGTCTGGAAAACTCTATTATACGTATCGCTCTACTTAAAGAGACACAGAGGGGGTTCTGGTAGTTGTATGCAGAATATTACATGAGACGATTTATTAACTTTTATATGTTAAAGAATTGAACATGCAATACACTTTAAGTGGATAAGTATACCACAATATCAAATATTACTAAGATGTAACCCATAATCTTATTTCTAAAATAGAATCCAAAAGTTTAGCCTTGATATTGTTACAGCAAAATATCTTAGAACATCCATCAAAATTCAAAGTAAACTTTACCTTAAATTCCCTGAATAAGCCATAGGTTGAGAAGCATTGATGAGGAATTTAATATTTCTATTTTTTTGCTTCAAAAATCCTCATGTTTATACTGTTTCTAAACTATTATCTGACCTTTTAGCATATAGGTGTTACCTTTCTGTGTGTTTCTCCTGCTTTTAAGATGCATATATGTTAATATCATTAGCTATGATCCCCACTTAACTTATTATTTTGGAATTCCCCTGCCCTTGAAGTTGTGAGCATTTATCTGGCCAAAATGTTTATAATTGGGTTTACTTGACATCTGTTCCTGTCAGTACTGTTCCATTTTATTATTTTATTATCTGTAATTGCTTTTAATGGTGCCTTGAATCCTTCTTTTGAGTCAATCTATCTACTTTTTACCAACACCATCAACTAACTAAGTTTATAACTACCTCTTACTGACATCACATGGGATGTTTCAATGTGTGTTTATCCTCCAATTCCCTGGCAGCAGAAAGCTTGAAATGGATTTTCCAACTTAAAATGTGTCTCTGGTTCACATTCTATTGTAACAGGGACCTTGGAAAAACTTGAGATTTTTAACTGTACTTACTTAAAGGGGAATTTGTGATTCTTGAAAACTGACCATTTATTCAATCTTTATGTCTGAAAGGTATAATATATTAACTATATCTAAATTCTACCTAATTAAGCCTATTATACCTATGTTTCATCACACCACCTGCCCCAGAACCAGTCCCAATGCTTCAGAAATCTGATTCCCTCTCTCCTACACCAATTCTCCAGACACATGTTCAATCAATCAATCCTTCTATTCCTCTGCTCACTAGCACGTGACACTGGGAGTAATCCTGAGATTACTGCTCTTGAGGTTTTTTAATTTCCTTTCTAACTCCCTCAAATCTGCTTTCAAGAAAGGGCAGTGCAAGTTTTGATAATGGGTCTGGCAGTGATTCCTGCCTAAGGAAGTGATCCTCCAATAAAGTGCGAAGGAGATCTTCTAGCAGTAGTTCTGAAAGACATCAAAGTGCTAATAGAGGCCATAGGTTGAACAGATTCCACAATGTAATGAAGGCTAGAGGGCAGTCACGAAAGAGCTAGGAGCAGAGGTCCTCATGATCGTGAAGTTTTAGTGGCTACCAATAAACTTGAGGCTAAACTAATAAGAGAAGCAAAACCTAAGGAATTAGAGAGTTGGAAAGAGTTTGGAGTTTATTCTGAGGTACCAGATAGGGGACAGCTAACCTTGTCACATAGATGGATTTGTACTGGAAAAAGTCCTTTGCCATGGAACTTAAGGCTAAAGCAAGGCTAGTTGTGAGGGGTTTTGAAGAACGACTGGGTGATACGATGTTAAAGTGGACTCTCCCACAGCTGGAAAAGTAATCTTGGATAGAATGCTGGAGAGAAAGGAGATTTCCAAGCTTAAATGGGTAGATGCAAGTCATCAGCTATCCGATTGTTTCACAAAGAAATGCTCATCCAAAGAAATTGTTTGGGGTGCTAGAGGAGGGGCATCTCACAATGTAATACTTTATACCCAATATAGAATTTATTTTTGATTTATTTTAAAATGTTCTTTGAGTGCATTAATATTTTTTGCATAATATGGAATTCATTTTGAAATGTTTGAACATGTTAATCCAAGTTGTATTGTAAAAGAAAGAAGGGAATATATTAATCTGTTAATTGTGTGTCAATGGTTTGATTATATACAGGTAAAGGGTGATAATTGGGGTCTTAGTTAAGCACTTATAAGCAGACACTCACTGAGGAGGATTTTGAGTGAGGAGCTACATGTTTGCAATCCTTTTACTCTGCACAATAAATGTGAAACTGAGTAAATATAGGCTCCAGCATTATCCTTCCATAACAAACTTTCTGGAATTTAACATAGGATAGAGCAACTTAATGGTTAGCAAATAAGAAAAAATAAAGACATGTTGTCAAAGCTTTTCGTCTTGCACTCATCAGGACAACACGTCAGAATAATCAATGTGAGGGAAAACAACATATACTGCGTGAGAAGAGAGTGCTGATTGTTTGGCAAGTGAACTCTGATTGGTAGAGGAGAATGCACCAGTTTATGGTGACTGACAGTTAACTGCAAAGCTTTGTTTGAAACTTAAATCAGGCAGATTGACTCTGGTCAAGGCATTGCCCTGAGGAATGAACCAGCGAATGGCTGTCACTCATTTTCTTCAGCTGAAATAGGTGCAATGTGTACATGTTCTTTCTGTCTGCAAAGAGCAGGGTTCTGTGTATTAATATATGTAGATTCCAGTACGCTCAAATGCCCCACACTGTGAGCCCTACTGACAATCTTAAATTTGTTGTCAGTGTAATTCTTAGCACACTCAGGATTATTTAGCAAATGTTGTCCAATCGCGGAATCACATCTAATGTTAGACACTGTTTTGAGATTTGCAAGCATGGGCTGGTTGGGTACGGCCTGTACCTTGCCCATTGCGAACAGCGGAAGGGACATGCTGTTTGATATGATCCTCCAATCTTTGGGACATACGGCCTATATACCTAGCATCACAGTGGCATTGAAATTCATATATCACATTACTCATTTGTGTGATAGGCAGGACGTCTTTTTGGCTTGACGGCAGCATCTTGTTAGTGGCGAACACCACCCGTGTTGCTACTGCATAGTAGCCACATGAAACAGCTAGCTTTACCCATTGCTCAAACTTTTGCGATACATTACCCTTCCAGGGTAATTTGATGTAGACTGGCCACTTTTTGGAACCGAAAATGACAGCCTTAGGCCCGTTCATAAGTTTGCGCGATATACAGTGAGAAATGATGTGAGCAGGGTAGCCATTGTCACGCAGGATGTCTTTGATTTGCCCTATTTCAGCATCAAGCTTGCGTGGTGAGCAAATGGCTCGGGCCCTAATTTACGAGGTTGCCGATAAGGCCAATCTTAGAGCGTGTGGAACTGTAAGAATACCAACCTGTGTATTGACCAGTGAAGGTAGGTTTGTGGTAGACCGTGGTAGAGAACCCCTTAACAGATTTCTCAACTAGTACGTCAAGGAAAGGGAGCTCATTTGAGTGCTGTATTTCAAAGGTGAATTTAAGCGCAGGATGGAGCCCATTAAGCCGTGCAAGGTAATTATTGCATGCAGCTGCAGATTCAAATATCGCAAACGTATCATCTACATATCGGAAATATGCAAGAGGTAGGAGGTTAGGTGTCATTCCCTCAAAGACATGTTTCACCTGGAACTCAACAAAGATGTTTGTAAGAGCTGGGTCAAGAGGGGAGCCCTTGGCAACACCATCTATTTGGGCATACATGATGTCGTTAAAACCGATCTTAACTGCGCGAGTTGCCGAGTTCATAAGTTCAATGAATACTGATTCATGCAATGGTGGTGGGTCTAGATTGCCATGGTATAGCGCTGTAGCGTAAATACCTATGGCTTCCTTAAGTGGTACATTGGTGAATAGGCTAGCAATGTCAAATGAGCACATGGACACAGCATTGCTATAGATATGCAAGTCCTGTATGGTCTTCGCAAATGTGAAGGAATCCTTCACTGTGTATGTGGAGAACTTGCTCAAAACTGATTGTAACAATTCGTCCAACCATTTGGCCAATTCATGTTGTGCAGAACCAGTCATAGATAAGATAGGGCGTAGAGGGACATCACTTTTGTGTGTCTTGGGCAGCGGACACAACAAGCCGTGAGGAAGAACCCTGTCATATATATCACCCGTCAAGCTGCCTGGTTTAAATTTCAAACAAAGCTTGGCAGTTAACTGTCAGTCACTTTAAACTGGTACATTCTCCATGGCAATGCCTCTACCAATCAGAGTTCACTTGCCAACCAATCAGCACTCTCTGCTCATGCAGTATAAGTTGTTTTCCCTTACACTGGTCATTCTTGTGTATTGTCCTGATGAGTGCAAGACAAGAAGCTTCTATAACATGTCTCTATTTTCAGCAGTTCTCAAGTTCTGTATTACCAAATGACTATTTGGTTAGCAAATGGTTGTTTCTCTCTGGTTTTCATAACATGCTTTTGTTTGAATCCAACTACATTGTGCATTCCATTCATAATCAGTAGTGACACAAAAGGTTTGCTATCATGAAGATGGCTTATGTGAAGGAAGCCTGTCCTTGATTAAACACAACAAATCGATCAGAACAGAAATGTTGAAAACAGTTCTGTCAGCATTCTGCATAGAAAATCAACTTGAACTATTAACCTTTCTCCTCTTTTCAAATGCTGGCAGAATTACTGTGAATTGCCAGCATTGTCCACATTTCTTTCAGATCCCAACATTCACAAACAGTAATTTTACAAATTTGTGACCCTGCCAGGAAACAATGATAGGAGTTTGTGTAAGTGTCTTTACTACACCCTTCAACCCCACCTCACCATGATTTTTCATCAGCTCATTTGTGCATGGAAAATTGTGGAGTGAGCCACACTTACATTCCCAATATGCAACCCAGTGGAAGCTACATATTGGGAACTTGAGTTTGCATAATGACTCCACTACACTAAAGAAATTTCAGTGAGCCTCTATTACATAATCAAAGTAAAAATTAGCAATTTTTACAGACGATAACACCTCTTTAGCATTTAATATTTGACTTTATAGTTCATATTGGTGAATAATCTAAATAGTGGATAAAGTTGTGGACATGTTAGCTGTGGTTCAGTTGGTAGCACTTGTGCCTCTGAGTCAGAAAGTTGTAGGTTCAAATCTCACTGCAGTGCAGTACTGAGGGAGTGCTGCACTATCAAAGGTGCTGACTTCTGGATGTGATATTGAACTGTGCTTTCAGGTGGATGTAAAAGATCCCATGGTGCTATCTTGAAGAAGAGCAGGGGGGTTATCCCCCATGTCCTGGCCAATATTTATTCCTCAATCAACATCACAAAAACAGGTTATCTGGTCATTGTCACATTGCTGTTTGTGGAAGCTTGCTGTGAGCTGCTGTGTTACCTATGCTACAATACTGACTGCACTTCAAAAGTACTTTATTGACTATAAAGCATTTTGAGACAGCTGGTGGTTGTGAAAGGCACTATATAAATGCAAGTCTTTTTTCTTTTTAGTATAAGTACCAGTGTGTGCAATAAATTGGGCCCAAATATTGGCCACTATCAATTTGGCTAGAATCAGACTTTTCACTTGTAAAACTCACAGCTCTGATTTTATAGGCCATGTCCAGAACATCATTGGTGCTGATTTGGAGCATTTATGTCAGGTTGCCACCCTGTAATGGCTACGTGACTATTTCCAATTGGCGTTGGAGTTTTCCTGCACACCAGTGCTATCTGGAGATTAGGATTTCCTAAAATAATGAAGTAGACTGGAGTAGAAGTGACTAAATCCTGTAACTTGTGCCCCCCAAAGCACCACGGATTATTTAAAGAATGAGAAGGGGTGTTGTTGCCAGTATCAGCTGAGACAGCCAAAAATGCTTTACCTCAGACCCTGCAGAAGATTTAAAGAGCAATTACTTGACTTACAAGACAGATTTTGAAGGGTTTATTTTTCCTTTGTTGTACTTGGAGAGAGTTGACCTTACTCCTGACAACCTGTGAAGCATTAGGAGCAGGGAATGTTTCCCCCTCCCAAAACATCATAAAAGGTTCTGAGTTAAAGCCTTGGGCCTTTGAATAGGCAATATTCTGTTCACTGTTTTAATGGAGCAGGAGGTGTAATACTGGATGGAGGAAAAGGAGAATGGAACAGTATTTGAGAAGGAGGTACCCGACAAGATTTTGCTCCCCCCCCTAAAATATACCACCAAGCTCTTATGGAGCATAGGAACATAGGAAATAGGAGCAGGAGTAAAGATGTCTTGCTGCATTCCATTCGGCCCCTACAGCCTGCCCTGCCATTCAACTAGATTTTGGCTGATCTTCTACCTCAACATCACTTTCCCGCACTATCCCCATATCTCTGGATGCCTTTAATATCTATAAATCTATCAAACTCTCTGTCTTGAACATATTCAATGACTGAGCTTCCACCGCCCTCTAGGGTGGAAAATTCCAAAGATTCACCATCCTCCTGAGAGAAGAAATTCCTCCTCATCTCAGTCCTACATGACCTCCCTCTTATTCTGAGATGGTATCCCCTGGTTCTAAAACCCCAGTCAGGGGAAACAATCTTCCTGTCAAGCCCTATAAGAATTTAATGTGTTTCAATGAGATCACCTCTCATTCTACTAAACTTTAGAGAATACAGGCCCAGTCTCCTCAATCTCTCCTCATAGGACAATCACGCCATCTCAGGAATTAGTCTGGTGAACCTTCATTGCACTCCCGCTACGGCAAGTATATCCTTCCTTAGGTAAGGAGACCAAAACTGTACACAATACTCCAGGTGCAGTCTCACTAAGGCTCTATACAATTGCTGCAAGGCATCTTTACTCCTGTACTCAAATCCTCTTGCAATAAAGGCCAACATACCATTTGCCTTCCCAATTGCTTGCTGCACCTGCATATTGGCTTTCAGTGACTTATGAACAAGGACACCCAGGACCCTTTGGACATCAACACTTCCCAATCTCTCACCATTTAAGAAATATTCTGCATTTCTGTTTTTACTACCAAAGTGGATAATTTCACATTTTTCCACATCATATTCCAGGTGCCACATTGGGGAGGCAGTGGTGTAGTGATAATGTCACTGGACTAGTAATCCTGAGGCCCAGGCTAGTGCTATGGGGACATGGATTTGAATCCCATCACTACAGATGGTGAAATTTGAATTCAATTAATAAATCTGGAATTAAAAAGCTAGTCTAGTGGTAACTATGAAACCATTGTTTGTTGTAAAAACCCATTTGGTTCACATGTCTTTTTTAGGGAAGGAAATCTACCGTCCTTACCTGGACTGGCCTACATGTGCCTCCAGACCCACAGCAATGCGGTTGACTCTAAACTGCCCTCTAAAATGGCCTAGCAAGCCACTCAATTCAAAGGCAATTAGCGATGGGCAATAAACTCTGGCCTAGCCAGTGATGCACACATCTCATGAACGAATAATTAAAAAAAAAATTTGCCCAATCACTTAGCCTGTCTAAATCCCCCTGAAGCCTTCTCACAACTGGCATTCCTACCTAGTTTTGTGTCACCAGCAAACTTGGAAATATTACATTTAATCCCCACATCCAAATCATTGATATATATTGTGAATAGCTGGGGCCCAAGCCCTGATCCTTGTGGTACCCCACTATTCACAGCCTGCCAACCTGAGAATGATCCATATATTCCTACTCTGTTTTCTGTCCGTTAACCAATTCTCAATCCATGCCAGTATATTCCCCCCCCCCCCCCCACCATCCCCCCCACCAGTCTCATGTGCTCTAATTTTGGAGATCTCAGTGAGGAGCTCTGCAGTGAGGAGAAAAGAGCTGTCCTAGCTTGTGCATTAAGACCTGAGGCTAAGATCATCTGAAGAAGGGTCACTGACCTGAAACGTTATCTCTGCTTCTCTCTCCAGAGATGCTGCCAGACCTGCTGAGTATTTCCAGCATTTCTTGTTTTTAGTTCAGATTTCCAGCATCTGCAGTATTTTGTTTTTAAATTATTATAGCTAAGATCATCTGCTTGGACAGTTCTGGCTGTAGCTATGTAAGTGACTACCACACTTGATGCTTATGCAACTGCCTCATTTCAAGCAGTCACAGGGGATTTACAAAATATGACACAAGGTCTCATTCAGTATGCATTCATCAGGTCACTGTCAAGTTTTTTTTTGATGAGCTGGCGAGCTCTTTAAAGGTAGAATAGCATAATGTGGAGTATTGGGAGGACCCGCGTCAATTAACTCCTCAGTGATTGTTGTAAGGGGCATCCAAAACCAACTAACCAATGCAGTACACATCCTAGAACCTCACATAACATCGGAATGCTTTGCTTCTACCTGATCCTGCAAATCTTTAGAACATCTGTGGATAAATGAGCATGAAATAAGTGAATCTCTCTTTTATTGAAACCAGTTCCAGCCATCCTATTCCTGCTTCACACCACACATCCCTTCGGTTTCTGAATATGTCTTTCTCTCTCCTATTCTAGTACTTCTCCTTGATGCAATATCATGAGAGTCAGTTGGAAGCTCATGAGACTGAAGTGACCCTTCTCTAATGGCAGCTTCATCCTTTAAAAAGAAAGACTTCCATCAGAAATGATTTTTTGCCCTCCTCCTCTTCTACTTATCCTCATCAGCTTCCTCCTCTTCATCATCTGCTCTTGCTGCTGTGATGAAACACAGAAAAAAGGGAACATGCAAAGAATGGGTGAGACAGTTGTCATGCCGGTCCCCACCTGCCAAGAATGAGGCATACATCATTTTGCCACATGAACATTAAAACTTAAAATTGCTGCTGGGAAGAAAAGAGGGCCTATCACAAGGAATTGCCAGGCCCCTCGCCACAAGGACATTTTTGCATAGTAATAGACAGTACTTGGAACGGACCAAGGGGCCACTTCCTGCTCCAATTTAATCCACAATGGACTTTTGATTACTAGACATTAAAGGTGGAGAGACTATCATTCCAGGTTAACTGCTAAGATGACCAAATACACACACACAAATGTGGTCAGACAAGTTTAGTCACATGACTAACTGACTGTTGGAGTTTTTTGAATTTGATCTTGCCACAGAGAATTTGAATGGAAAAAGCTGTTTGCTCCTGGACTGAGAACACCTCTCTCCTGTCCGCTCTCATCTTGCTCTCACCAGCTTCGGAAACCATTGAAGACGGATGAACCCCAAGGTAGAAAAGTCTCCTACAGTGAGCAAAGTTTAAGAAGAATACTGGGCCCCAACGAAAAGCAAGACTACCTATAATCAAGGACTATAGCGAGCTTGAAACACAGTAAAAACCTCTCTTCAGAGATTGCCTCAAACCTCTCTACTTTATTTTTCTTCTCTTTTCTGTCTCTATTTGCATGTGTGTATCGTGTATGCATGCTAGTGTGGGGCAGGGCGTGTATCCGTAGGCATTAACTGAATTAGAGTTTAAGTTTAAGTTTAAATAAATTTCACTTTTCTTCTTTAAACCCGAGCCTGTTTATGCTCATTTCTTTGCCTTCTAATTGGCAAGTGGTGAACAAGGATTCACCGAGGGGGAGCTTCAAACATAGTGTGCTTAAAAACATAAACCCTGTTACAATAAGACCAGGTGAAGGCTGAAAAGATCCCTAGACACCTTTCTCACCTGGTCATAACAGTGAAGAGTGAGGAAACTTCTGGCTCTCTGCTGCTTCACAGGGGTGTCATCACATTTGTTAAATCTACACCTAGTTACCTGCCAGCTGCACTGTCCCACCTAACTCGCCATCGCCCACACCTCTAACAGCTCCATGGACCATGTGGTCAACTGACCTATGTCCAGAGGCAATCCCCCACTGTGCACCCTGGCCCCCCAGTCATCCCCTGCCCCATGTATTTAATTTACACAATTGTACACAAGATTCCCTTGCAGTAACAAGGTAGTATGAATTAGGTAAAGGCTGCCCTTTGAAGGATGTCCTTTCTTTCGGTGTCACTGCTTGCTTCTCCATTTGTTAACATTCTCAAGAGCTATCCATTAAAACCATCTGACAGTCAACTCAGTCTTCCAAGAAGTTTACTACTTTACCCACTGCCTCACCAGCATGTTGCTGCAATCCTCAGCCATTCCTGGCTTATTAAATTTACAACCCCCCCACCACCGTGCCTGTTCCCCCCCCCCCCACCCTCCCCCACTGCCCCACACGCCCCCAGTCTTCCAGTGTTAGACTGGAAGAAGCTCTCTGTCAATACCAGTGGATATTGCCTTGAGCTGACTCCATGGTTTACACCAAGGGTGGTGCTAGAGCACATTGGCAGATGGAAGTCTGCATAGCAGTGCAACACGAAGGGAAATTGCCACGTAGAAATTTGGAGCCCATAGCTGGACAGGAAAAAAAATGGTACAACTGAGTTACTATACAGAAAGAGGGATGGAATTTCAGTTGTGCAATAAGTGCAGTTGGTGGGAAAGGTTTACGTATGGTTTCAATTCTGCTCTGTAACTTGAATTCTTCCTTTTTTCCTTAGTGAAGAATGAACTCAGCCACTGCTCTGGACTGTGACCAATGTATACACTCCCAAGGAATATTGGGATAGTTGTGCCAATACAAAGTTATATAACCTCTGCTAATCCAGAAGCTTTAAACATTGCTATTGTGAGCATTCCTCAGTACATGAAGAAAGAAACTTTCAAACAAGGTGTGATATTTATTTCAGGAATGACTAACCATATGTCACAACTTTAGCCAACAACAACTTGTATTTATATAGCACCTTTAACATTGTAACATGTCCCAAGGTGATTCCCAGGAACGTTATCAAACAAAATTTGGCACCAAGCCACATAAGGAGATATTAGGACAGATGACCAAAAGTTTGATCGAGGGTCAAAGGTTTTAGGGAGCATCTTAAAGGAGGAAAGCTAGCTAGAGAGGCAGACAGGTTTAGAGAGGGTATTCCAGAGCTTAGAGTGTGGTCAGCTGAAGGCATGGCCACCAATGGTGGAGCAATTATGATCAGGGATGTGCAAGAAGCCAGAAAATGATGAGCACAGATATCTTGGAGGGTTGTAGGGCTGGAGGAGATGACAGAGATGGGGAGGGGAAAGATCCTGGAGGGATTTGAAGATAAAGATGAGAATTTTTAAATCAAGCCATTGCTCAACCGGGACCCAATGTAGGTCAGTGAGCAAGGGGGATGGGTGAACGGGAATTGGTGCAAGTTAGGATACGGGAACCAGAGTATTGCGTGAGCTTAAGTTTATGGAGGGTGAAAGTTGGGAAGCCAGCCAGAAGTGTATTAGAACAGTCAAGTCTAGAGGTAACAAAGACATGGATGAGGGTTTTAGCAGCAGATGAGCTGAGGTTGGGGCGAAGTTGGGCGATGTTACGGAGGTGGAAATAGACAGTTTTAGTGATTGCACAGATATGTAGTCAGAACCTTATCTCAGGGTCAAATACAACACCAAGATTGCCAGGGAAAAGGATGGAGTCGGTGGCTAGTGAACAGAATTTGTGGCCATTCAATTATCAGTTCATATAATTTTATATAAACCTCAATGAATCACATTAATTGTATGATTGATGATAAAGGTTATTTTGAAAACAAGCACTTAAGCAAGGTCTTTAAATTAAGCTATAAGTGAGCTGATATCTAGAGTACCACAAATAGCGACAGGGATTGAACATCTGGCTCAGTCTAGTGAAGTGAGTCTTTCCTGGCTGACCTCCTTTAGACTGTTGTGTATGAAGAAAACAGGAAGATCTATTCATCTCATTTTCCCTCCACTTTTACTTCATCTCCAGCTGCTAACATCAACTTTATTATTCCTGAAATTTCCTTTCAAAACATCATTTTAGGAAACATGAGTTGCAAGTTTTTTACTGAAGTGGTCTCTTTGTAATTTGACTTGAGCACCTCTCTTAAACATTCCTCACTTCCCATCCCAAGACAAACACACTTCTATAAAGTATCTATGTGGCCTCCTTTCAATAAAAATTGTCATTCTTTCACCAAAGTAAGAAGAAGCATGAACTTAAATTCCAAAAACCCTGGGGTTTTACCATGACTGAATGAAACATATTCACAATTACATCTGTTTACTATCAGTGCTCTGCAAGGCAAAATAAATCTTAAGTCCAATTTTAGGTTTTTGAAATTTTGTTACCTAACTGATATACCCTTGATCTTATTTAGATCATTAAGAACTCTATAGAAAATATGCCTCATAAAATTCTTTCACATTCTGATGAAAGCATTAAAGTATGACATTGTAGGAACTCATTTTAATGTCTTATTCTACTGAACATTTTGGTAACATAATTAGTAGGTTGAGAGGGGTGCATATATTGTTGGATTATTATTGGCATAAATGATCATTTCAGAAAGTTTAATTCATGAAATAAATGCCAATTTTAGCCACTACAGAAGACAACATTAATGTCAGCTTGTTTATTTTGTAACCCCTCACCTCTGAGTCAAAGGGTTGGGAAATGTGCTATTTTGTACCAAATACTACAATTTGGTGGAATTAGAAAGCATGTGCATACATTAATGGGTCTTTGTGGAAGGGAGGGAGGTGGGGCTTTGTAGTAACTTGTCTTCTTAATTGATGAATTTATGGAACATATAGTGGAAGATAAATATCATGCTTATTTAACCTACGGCATGAGCTGCTGTAATTGTGTTTGAACTGATGCGAGGACATCAAATATGAATGAATCATTTATTAATGCTCTCAATTTAACTGTCTTGACATAATCCTATCTACATATAAGGAATACATTTCTATTTTCTATAGAGTTCTTAATCTAAATAATTTTCTGATTTTTGCACTCCTGACAGGGAGGCTCACAGCACTTTCAGAAATTTGGACATGGGTTTCCATGACATTCTGATCATTTAAATTGATGATCAGAAAACTCTGCACATGAATTTCTGATATGCGCCACCAGCAGATGAGACTCTTCAGAAGCGTAAAGTCAGAAAACAACCCCATAGAGTAAGACATTTGGCTGCATTCCAAATGACAGGTCATGGAAAATAAGAAGGAAGATTGCAGTTTATATAACGAAATGATCTTTGCAGATTATCCACCAACTTCAACCTTTTGTCAGCTTTTCAAACAAACTGCTGCCCATTTGACCCATCAACTTCTTACCAGATTTCCAGCATTTGCATTTTTTAAAAATTACAATTTGTTTCTGGGCAGCATTGACATTTCTTGCAAACATAAATTTTTAAAAGATTTTTCATTCTAAATAAGCACACATATGTATCTGAATATTTTATAAAGATTAAGCTGAGTCCTGTGGCTTCAAGAAAGAATGTGTGTCTCACTTTGATGGACAGAATGTATTTGAATGAACCACCAGCAGAACTGACAACAGCCACCTCTGACCTTTTTACTTTTCATCATGACAGACTTAGGAATTCATTCAGAGACTGACTTAGGTTACACTGTAGGCTCTTTTCACAGGGCATACAAACAATAACATTTGTACATATCCAATTCCAGTTGGAAACACACATCATTTGGACTCATACATAAACTGTGTTTCAATAAGCAACAAAAGTGAAGCTTCAATGAGATGGCCATCTGACATTTCAATCTACTCCAAAGTAGATATCTATATGGGAAACTATCCATATAACATAACATCTAATTTACTGACATAGGTACAATTGGCCTCTTTCTGTGCTGGATGATTCTACAAGCACAATTCTAATATTGTTGAGATGCAAAGGTACAATAAAGCCATGCAGCAGGAACCAATCTCTTGTATTGGAATTCTTCACATGTTCCTCTGACCAAGCCCTGAATGATAGACTCAGCATTATCAGTGTGTCTGTTCATCTCCTTCAGCATAATCTCAGGACATGCAAGAGTTGAGACTGAGCTCCATATATCTGAGGTAAATACATAAGGAGAAAGTAAACATCAATGAGAAAAAACTATTTGGCCTTTCCACAGACCATGCTTAGTCTATTCCACCAAGGACCCTACCTGTCCATTTTATGTCCTGCAAAATTCTGCATAACACATTGGTCTGGATTTTAACTTAACTCACCCGCCAGAAGCATCAGGGTTGGTAAGGCATGGGAATCCTGTAAGTTGAGATTCCCCTGCACGCTGTGGAGTTTTAACTCCACAACATACATTGTTACAACCGAGGCAGGAGGAGTTCACTGTCTTTTCTAGTTCCACTTCTCCACAGGCCACAACATATATTTACCCAGTTACCAGTAGAGTCAATCATATACCTTATTTTTCATATTCCATAATAAAATACACTAACCAGGTGTCTTTAATAAACAGCAAAATTATCAGTTTATTATGAAATAAGACTTAACCAAAAATGAAGCAAAGCATTAACACAGAGATTGAAATATGAAAGTTCCCTTTTTTTAAATTCACCAATTACATTCACACACACACACACACACACACACACACACGAAAAAAATACAGCAATTCCCTCTGCAGAGGTCTGTTACAAAAAAAGACAAAAAAAAGAACTACTTTGGCCAAATACTTGCTAATTCTTGACGGAATAAAAGAGACGATATGGAAAGAAGTCAGTTGTCCCTTTTTTTTCGTGGTCTGGCATCCGGCTAAACGGAGACGGGTCCACTGGAATCATTTCAGAAGCAGTCCGTTCTGGCGATGTTGAGAATTATTCTAGTAGGTCTTCCAGGAGAAATGTGGCATCAGGGTTTTCCGCCAGCTCACACATGAATCGCAGGATTTTTTCAACTTCTCAGGAGCTATGCAGCACCAGGGATTTTAGCTCTCCCACACTGGATCTTTGCAGGATAACTTCAAAGAGGTAGAGAAGGAGGTGAGCAATTGTCTTCATACAGTTCACATCCCAACTAAACTGAAAACAATGTCCAAACCCCAAACAGAGTCGACCTCCTGACCTCCATAAACCTTGACATGTGGATTCTCTGCAGCCATTTTCACCAGGTCACCAAGGATTCTGTTGTTTACTGAGCCCAAAGCACATGACTTCCAGCACAGGTGGCTTTCAAACAACATCTCAAGTATCCCTGACGTGAACTTGGTTTAAAAAAAGCACATCCATTGAATCTTTTCAGTTTTAACACAAGTCCTCAAAAAAATAGATTAAAAAAAGGAAGCACTTTCATAACAATGTGTAGCATCACCAACCAGTTCCCCACCTGGGCGTCAGCCAAATTGACAGGCTTGGCTTCCAGTTGGGTGGGGAATAGGTCAGTGGAGGCTGCAGGACCAGGTAGTTCGGTGCCAGGGTGCAGGGTTTGGGCAATTGGAAGTCTTGGGGAAGTGAACAAAGGCCTGGGAAGGGGTGGCTGGAGGGTGGGGAGGAGGTTGGAAGCCTGAGTAGGGGCGAGGTTGGAGTCCTGGGCATGGACATGGGGGAGGCCTGAGGTGTTGGCGGCAGACATCATCAGGGGAGCGGTTTCAAAGGCCTGGGGGAAAGGATCTGAGGCTGGAATTGGAGAAAGGTCAGAGGCCTCAGGGTTGGGGGTTGGAGGTAGGTCGGTGACCTCATGGAGAAGGTCGGGTGGGTGGGGGTGTTCTGATTACAGTGGTTGCCCAGGCGGGCACACTGGATACAGGAGTACATATAGAGGCATTCACCTCCTGGATCCAGCAGCGCTCATCTGGGTGTAACTGCCATGTTTCACGAACCTCAGGAAACCAGACCTTCCATTGTTAAATTCAAATGGTTCAATAACAATGAGGCTCACAGCCTTGTTACCATATTTAAAGTGCCAATCTGCTGCATCCTTGGAACAGATTGGTCGTCTGCCCTCCATTAAAACCAGATGTGAGCAGTTTGGAGGCGGGTTGGTGTCAGGATTTTGATTTTTAAGACTAACGTCCTTGCCAGACCCAAACCCGCTCGTTTTTTTGGTTAAAATTCCCCCCATTGATTTCCAAACACAATCAAGTAAAATTTAGTACTTTTATCTAAGTTCTTTCTACAACCCAGTCCTTCACAGAAAACATTCCTCCAGCCACACCAGCCCTGACAGCCGAGGCCTGTGAAGTATATGATTACTTCTGTTTATACTATCACTAAAAAGATCAGTTTAATTATGGACATTGTGTAAAATGGGTTCAATGGAATGCATAGGGACATTGTGAAATATTTTTTCAGTTTTATGGGCTGTACTTCACAGGAGATTGCCTCTCTAGACAATCTGGTTCATACTTCTTTGAGATTGTTGTCGTCCTTCACTTTATTACACTGAACAGATGTCATCATTCAGACTACTATAGACTCAACAAGATCACATTAAGGAAATCGCTGAGGAAACTTCCAATAGCTCTGTGGCTTGTGTGCCACTCTATAGTCGTTGCGACCCCGTGGAGTGTATTTCAATTCATGGTTTCTCAATAAGCTCCTCTGACAGTGATGCGTAAGTCTATAAACAGTCAGAGGGACCGATCCCACAATGAAATGCTCCAACAGAGCAGGTAGTAATTAGACAAACACGGTGAGCAATGTCAAACACAAGCCTTAAGCCTGCTGGTTGCCTGAAGCGCAGTTTGCACTATAACATGGAAGGTCAGCACTTGGGGAACAGAGGGTCAGTTCATATTATGTGCACTCATTAGGCATACCAAATTTATTGACATCACCTGTCCCCCTCACAAACCTGCTTTCAGCAGCAGGAAATTGCTCCTGACTTTCAAAATCCATTTAAAATGGGTACTGGTCGGAAAGCCCATTCAGCTATGTTAGAGTTTTCAGTCTTAAAGAGAAGTGTGAAATCGTACTGATACAAATTTAGATTGGCTTCCTGCTATAGTTAACTTTGACAGTTTTGTTCTTGTCAGTCCGTTTTTGTTCTACCATGTTGATTTTTCCTATTTGCTATCAGGAGTCTATCCACTAATCATTGGCTTAAATTCTGCTTGGGAATGGCAGTTTGAAGCATACAGAAGAGAATGTGCTCAGCAATGAAGGTCCTGCACAAGATCTGGAGTTAGAAGAAGGTGCAAATGCCTACAAAAGAACAGATCTATCAGACCCATGTTCTTCCAATACCTTTATATGAAGCTAAAACATGGATGCTAGTCATGAAAGACATCAAGAGACTGGAAGCATTTGATACACACTGTCAGAGGTGACTGCTGAGAATTAGATGGTTCTGGTTCACCTGCAACACAGATGTAACAATGAGATCTGACTTCAGAAGATTGAAGTCATCATTAAAGGAAAATCCGAAGATGTTTTATCTTTTGGGCCTCCTTATCTCGAGAGACAATGGATACGCGCCTGGAGGTGGTCAGTGGTTTGTGAAGCAGCGCCTGGAGTGGCTATAAAGGCCAATTCTGGAGTGACAGGCTCTTCCACAGGTGCTGCAGAGAAATTTGTTTGTTGGGGCTGTTGCACAGTTGGCTCTCCCCTTGCGCCTCTGTCTTTTTTCCTGCCAACTACTAAGTCTCTTCGACTCGCCACAATTTAGCCCTGTCTTTATGGCTGCCCGCCAGCTCTGGCGAATGCTGGCAACTGACTCCCACGACTTGTGATCAATGTCACACGATTTCATGTCGCGTTTGCAGACGTCTTTATAACGGAGACATGGACGGCCGGTGGGTCTGATACCAGTGGCGAGCTCGCTGTACAATGTGTCTTTGGGGATCCTGCCATCTTCCATGCGGCTCACATGGCCAAGCCATCTCAAGCGCCGCTGACTCAGTAGTGTGTATAAGCTGGGGATGTTGGCCGCTTCAAGGACTTCTGTGTTGGAGATATAGTCCTGCCACCTGATGCCAAGTATTCTCCGAAGGCAGCGAAGATGGAATGAATTGAGACGTCGCTCTTGGCTGGCATACGTTGTCCAGGCCTCGCTGCCGTAGAGCAAGGTACTGAGGACACAGGCCTGATACACTCGGACTTTTGTGTTCCGTGTCAGTGCGCCATTTTCCCACACTCTTATCAGTACATTAAGATTAAGAGGATAACTAAGGAAAGTGTAGGGCCTATCAGAGATGTACAAGGATGTAGAAGATGTGGGAAGGGTTCTTATTGAGTTTTTTGTCTCTGTCTTCACAGAGGAGAGGGTTGATGCAGACATCGTAGTTAGAGAGGAGGAGTGTGAAATATTAGATAAGATAAACATAATGAAAGAGGAAGTGCCTGAGGGTCTGACATCCCTGAAAGTGGATAAATCGCCAGGGCCAGATGTTTTACATCCCAGGCTGTTAAAGGAAGCCAGAGAGGAAATAAAGGATGCGCTGAGGATCATCTTCAAATCCTCACTAGATATAGGCGAGGTACCAGACGATTGGAGGTCTGTGAACGTTGTACCATTGTTTAAAAAGGGTGCGAGGGATAAGCTGGGTGATTATAGGCCAGTCAGTCTGACCTCGGTGGTCGGAAAGTTGTTAGAATCTATTCTGAGGGAGAGGATAAACTGTCACTTAGAAAGGCATGGATTAATCAGGGATGGTCGGCATGGATTTGTTAAGGGAAGGTCTTACTAACTTGCTTGAGTTTCTTGAGGAAGTAACAAGGAGGGTTGATGAGAGTAGTCAGGTGAATGTGGTTTACATGGATTTTAGCAAGGCATTTGACAAGGTCCCACATGGCAGACTGGTCAGTAAAATGAAAGACCATGAGATAGAGGAGAATGTGGCAGGTTGGATCCAGAATTGGCTCAGTGACAGGTAACAAAGGGTAGTAGTCGATGGATGTTTTTGTGAATGGAAAGCAGTTTCCAGTGATGTTCCACAGGACTCAGTGTTGGGTCCCTTGCTGTTTGTAGTATATATTAATAATTTGGACTTAAATTTGGGAGGCATGATTGGAAAATTTGCTGATGACACAAATATTGGCCGTGTAGTTAATAGAAAGAACAAAGAACAGTACAGCACAGGAACAGGCCATTCGGCCCTTCAAGAATGCGCCGATCTTGATGCCTGTCTAAACTAAAACCTTCTGCACTTCCCGGGTCCGTATCCCTCTATTCCCATCCTATTCATGTATTTGTCAAGAAGCCTCTTCAACGCCGCTATCGTACCTGCTTCCACCACCTCCCCCGGCAGCAAGTTCCAGGCACTCACCACCCTCTGTGTAAAGAACTTGCCTCACACATCCCTCTAAACTTTTCCCCTCGCACCTTAAACCTATGTCCCCTAGTAACTGACTCTTCCACCCTGGGAAAAAGTTTCTGACTATCCACTCTGACCATGCCACTCATAACTTTGTAAACCTCTATCATGTCGCCCCTCCACCTTCGTCGTTCCAGTGAAAACAATCCAAGTTTATCCAGCCTCTCCTCATAGCTAATACCCTCCAGACCAGGCAACATCCTGGTAAACCTCTTCTGTACCCTCTCCATCAAAGCCTCCACATCCTTCTGGTAGTGTGGCGACCAGAATTGCTTGCAATATTCTAAGTGTGGCCGAACTAAGGTTCTCTACAGCTGCAGCATGACTTGCCAATTTTTATACTCTATGCCCCGACCGATGAAAGCAAGCATGCCGTATGCCTTCTTGACTACCTTATCCACCTGCTTTGCCACTTTCAGTGACCTGTGGACCTGTACGCCCAGATCTCTCTGCCTGTCAATACTCCTAAGGGTTCTGCCATTTACTGTATACTTCCCACCTGCATTAGACCTTCCAAAATGCATTACCTCACATTTGTCTGGATTAAACTCCATCTGCCATTTCTCCGCCCAAGTCTCCAACCGATCTATATCCTGCTGTATCCTCTGACGATCCTCATCACTATCCGCAACTCCACCAACCTTTGTGTCGTCCGCAAACTTACTAATCAGACCAGCTACACTTTCCTCCAAATCATTTTTATATACTACAAACAGCAAAGGTCCCAGCACTGATCCCTGCGGAACACCACTAGTCACATCCCTCCATTCAGAAAAGCACCCTTCCACTGCTACCCTCTGTTTTCTATGACGGAGCCAGTTCTGTATCCATCTTGCCAGCTCACCTCTGACCCCATGTGACTTCACCTTTTGTACCAGTCTGCCATGAGGGACCTTGTCAAAGGCTTTACTGAAGTCCATATAGATAACATCCACTGCCCTTCCTTCATCAATCATCTTTGTCACTTCCTCAAAAAACTCAATCAAGTTAGTGAGACACAACCTCCCCTTCACAAAACCATGCTGTCTCTCGCTAATAAGTTGATTTGTTTCCAATTGGGAGTAAATCCTGTCCTGAAGAATCCTCTCTAATAATTTCCCTACCACTGACATAAGGCTCACCGGCCTATAATTTCCTGGATTATCTTTGCTACCCTTCTTAAACAAAGGAACAACATTGGCTATTCTCCAGTCCTCTGGGACCTCACCTGTAGCCAATGAGGATGCAAAGATTTCTGTCAAGGCCCCAGCAATTTCTTCCCTTGCCTCCCTCAGTATGCTGGGGTAGATCCCATCAGGCCCTGGGGAATTATCTACCTTAATGCTTTGCAAGACACCCAACACCTCCTCCTTTTTGATAGCGACATGACCCAGACTATCTACACTTCCTTCCCTAGACTCATCATCCACCAAGTCCTTCTCTTTGGTGAATACTGATGCAAAGTACTCATTTAGTACCTCACCCATTTCCTCTTGCTCCACACATAGATTCCCTCCTCTGTCCTAGAGTGGGCCAACCCTTTCCCTGGCTACCCTCTTGTTCTTTATATACGTATAAAAAGCCTTGGGTTTCTCCTTAATCCTGTTTGCCAATGACTTTTCACGACCCCTTTTAGCCCTGAGGAGGAGAGTCATGGACTCCAGAATGGTATCAGTGGTTTGGTTGAGTGGACAGAAAAGTGGGAAATGGAATTCAATCCTGAGAAGTTTGAGGTGATACATTTGGGGAGGGCAAACAAAGCGAGGGAATATACAATAAATGGGAGGATATTGAGAGGTGTAGAAGAAGTGGAGTGCATGTCCACAGGACCCTGAAGGTGACAAGACAGGTAGATAGAGTGGTGAAGAAGGCATATGGATTGCTTTCCTTTATTGTCCGAGGTATAGAATACAAAAGCAGGGATGTAATGCTGGAACTGTATAAGACACTGGTTAGGACACAGGTGGAGTATTGCGCACAGTTCTGGACACCACATTACAGGAAGGACATAATTGCTCTGGAAAGGGTACAGAGGAGATTTACAAGAGTGTTGCCAGGGCTTGAAATTGCAGCTGTGAGGAAAGATTGGATAGGTTGGGGTTGTTTTCCCTGGAATTGTGGAGGCTGAGGGGTGACTTGTTTGAGGTGTACAGAATTCTGAGGGGCCTAGATAGAGTAGACAGTAAGGACCTGTTTCTCCTGACAGGGAGGTCGGTTGCCAGGGGATACAGATTTAATGTAATTGGTAGAAGGATTAGAGGGGACATGAGGAGAAACCTTTTCAACCAGAGGGTGGTGGGTGGCTGGAATTCACTGCCAGGATTGGTGGTGGAGGCAGAGACCCTCAATTCTTTAAAAAAGGTACCTGGACATGCACCTAAGGTGCTGTAACCTGCGAGGCTATGGACCAGGTACTGGAAGGTGGGATTAGTTTGGGTGGATAGCTTATTCGGCTGGTGCGGACACGATGGGCTGAATGACCTCCTTCTGTGCTGTATTTTGTTCTATGTTCTTTGTTCCATTAATCATCTCTACTAGGTACTCTTTGATCACATTGCACATCTCAGAGGTAAAGGTCTCATAAACCGGGCACTGAAGATGGCAATCGAGGTCAGCAAGGGACACAAAGTTGTCCTAGATTAAGCTGGCTATGTCAGTGGTCAATTGGAACTTTCTGACACCTGGAATTAAGCCAAACAGTCAATGGGCAGTCGAAGTTGCAGACCTCTGCTGTCTAAACTTGCTTGTTTTCACTTTGAAGGAATATCCCTGTGGTTTCCTCCATCTCCTCCCAGCACTAATTGTGTCATGCACTAGGAACGCAGAGGTCAGGACTTCCTAGATTGTAGCATAAAATGTGTTGGCGCAGCTTCTTAAAGTGACATATGCAATTCCTGTTGGTGGCAATGTTTGAAGGTAATTTAGCATGGACAGCAGAGGGAATTAGATGTTTAAGTTTTTGCCTCTGAACTATGGGCAAACTGAGACCTTGGCTATCCAAGTCTAATTTAGTTGTTTTCTGCATTGAAGTTCAACTCACCATGTGTAACACTGCCATTTGAAGAATAAGTACAGCTTTTTATTTAGCAAGAGCTGAATAGCCAGTACTCTATTTTTCTTTCTTGCACAAGGCGCAGATATTTAAATAATTTGTCAAATATTACCTCTTTTTATTATTAGATTTAAGATTGTTGTATAAGTTTAAAAAAAAAAGTTTATGCATTTCAACAGCTGTTGATGAAGCTACTTAGTGTCACCAACTTCTTACTTGGAAACTTTTGAAAGCAGTATCACGTTGCTTTTCACTGGCATTGATTTATTTCAGTTATTTCAGTTTGATCAGGAATGTGACCAATCAAAAGCTGAAGCATTGATTTAGAAATGTCAAATAACCATATTTTGAACAAGGCAATTTTATAAAAATGCTAACTGTTTAAACTCTGCTTAGTATATAAAATAACATTTGTCTAGTGTCTTTAGCACAATAAAACATCCTAAGGCACTTCAGTGAAGCAAAATAAAACAAAAATAGACCCTGATACAAGGAACAGACCAAAAGCTCTGTCAAAGAGTTTTTTGGAAGGTTTTAAAGGGGAAGACTGGAGTGGAGATGTAGAGGGGTTTAAGGGAGGGAATTTCAGAGCATGTGGCTGAGGCAGCTGAAAGCACAGTTGCCAATGCTAGGATGTAAAAGGGGAGATGCATAAGGATGTAAAAGGGTCAGATGAACGGAAAATTGCAGTAGGGGTGGGGAGTTACCTTGTGGGGCTGGAAGATGTTACAAGGTTCAGGAGGGATTTAAACAGAGATGAGAATTTTTACTTTGAAGCATTGGAGGGGTGGGAGCCAATGTAAGTCAGTGAGGACAGTGAGCAGCATTTAGTGCGGTTTGGAATCAGGCAACAGAACTTTGGATGAGCTGACATTTGCTCGGGATGGAAGATAGGAGGCCAGGCAGGAGATTATTGAAGTAACAAAAGCTAGAAGTGACAAAGGCATGGAAGAGGATAAAAAGAACATTTGCTATACTAGCAATTTACTGATATATCTTTTCTTCTTCTTTTTCTTTCTTTTGGGCCTCCTTATCTCGAGAGACAATGGATACGCGCCTGGAGGTGGTCAGTGGTTTGTGAAGCAGCGCCTGGAGTGGCTATAAAGGCCAATTCTGGAGTGACAGGCTCTTCCACAGGTGCTGCAGAGAAATTTGTTTGTTGGGGCTGTTGCACAGTTGGCTCTCCCCTTGCGCCTCTGTCTTTTTTCCTGCCAACTACTAAGTCTCTTCGACTCTGATATATCACTGCATAACATATATATTAATAGTTGTGCTTGGCCAAGCCTCGTAGATATAGAACAAATGTGGCACTAAAATCTGGAAAATGAAACTGTCTAAGATCTCTGAGCTGCAGAACTATTTAATATGTTGACACAGGCTGATTCAAAGTCCTTATGCCTTGTTAAGTTCTGCAGGTGTAAAAATAAACAAGAGTGTCATAATCCAGTGCACTCATTATAATAGTAATGAAATTGGAGTGAATGAATTATATATGTATACACAAGGACAACAGTGCAAAATGATAAATATTTTTACAAGTAAATCTGACTGGATAACTGGTAAATGATTCTGGGTCGGCTGGACATACTTATCATATTTCACTGTTGGCAGTGATTTTTGTTATGCACCACATGTTGATAGATATTTTTCACAAATAACATTGCAAGTGTGAAACTGTAAATATCAATTCTATAATTACCAGACCAAACCAATGTTTGTTTTGGCATAAGATGATGCTGAGTATTAAAATAGACATTCATTGATAGACTGTTACCACCATGATACAAGTATGTAATGCGTTGTGTTTACTATTAATAATATTATAGAATTTATTTTCAGTCACTTGTGATTTTCTTAACTTCACAACTGCAGCTCTGATTTAAAGTTATAACATTAGCTAGGAGAGCTAAATCTCCCTTTGAGCGAGTGTAGAATCATGCAGCACAGCAACAATTCCTTAGATATTCATATCTTCAATGTATGAGACAAACAAAATATCTACATTCTCAGAAGGAGAAGGATCTTCCCCATTACATAGTTTTATTAAATGTTACGACCAGGTGAGGAAGGGGTCTCAGGCTCCCCTCTGGCCTCTTTCCTCATTTGGCTGTAACAGGGTTTAAGTTTTAAAAACACAGTGTTTCAGATTCACCTCAGTGAGTCCTTACTCACTGCTCTCTAATTGTTATTGTAAATGAACTAATCAGACAGGCTTTCTTAGGTTTAACCAAGAAAGGTGTACGTTTATTAACCTTATCACTCTAACTCAGTGAAAATTACTAAAAAATATGTGATGCAACCATGCTAGCATGCATATAAGATAAACACACACACAAATAGATACAGAGGAGGAGAAAGAATTAAAGCGGGAGGGTTTGAAGTAGTAGATGGAATTCAGTTACTGTCTTTAGTTTTACTGTAAAGTCTTTGGTTGGAATTGCGGTCTTGTAGTTCTCACTGGGGCCCAATGCAAACTTTCAAACTTGCTTCTCTAGTACCAGAAGGCTGAATAGGTCCTCTGTTTTGAAGCTTAAGATGCTTCCGTGGGTCCCTGGGACTTTGCTTGAGAGAAAGAGAGACAGGGAGGTAGTTTCCTTTGCTTGTCTTCAAATTACAGTTTGCCCCAAATCTTTCTGTGAGGCACAATTCAAACAGTTCCCAGGTTGGCCAGCAGGTTAGTCATGTGACCATCTCTTTGTTTGAAACAGCATTGTTTGTGAGGGTTGTTGATTCTTCAAAGCTTACTAGACACACTCAGTGGGGGGAGGGTGCAGTGGAGTGCTGTCTCTTACAAGGTCAATGGCTCTCTATGTCCTTTGATCATCACTTTTGACAAAACCCATCTCGCTAATTGAATCAGGCAGCACTCCCATTGTCTCTCTATGCAACTGTCTTTCGGAATGCAAATGTGCAGCTATGTTTTAGCTGTTCGGCTCTGTGGTCCTTTCAGACAAGTTATGTTCAATGTCCAGTAAAAAGCTCAAGTGATGTTCCATATGATAAAATTAATATGTTTCCATTTGGCAGGTGAGATTTCCACCACATAAGCTATCCTGACATTTAATTTCACTCAAAGACAAGTATCATCTCATTATTAAATGTTAAAATCTCTGCCTGGCAGCCCACCAGCAATTTCTCCATGCAGATAATGACTGGTGCTGGGGTCTGATTACATGGGTATCAGCATCCTGACTTATTCATCAAAACTACACAGTGAGCATAGTTACCTTTAATTCCTTAATTCTGAAGAAACACTTGTGAAACATCAAAAACTTTTCTCACTGCAGTTGCTGACTGACTTGCTGTCTAGTTCCAGCTCATGCTCAGATATGTGATGTGCTTGCAAGGCAGCACCTGTAAGATCCAGCTGGCCCTCTGACCAGCCTGTTTCTACACCTCCACTGCCATCTCCACTTGCTCCTTCTCTCTGTTAATCAGCTAATACTTCTGTCTGAGCACCATTATCTAAATCTTCTACAGTGGATGTACCTGTTGGAATGATTGCTGGGCTCTGAGAGGTGGTGGTCACTGGCTCTGAGGTCTCCTGTTATGAGCAGCTATTGGAACAGAACAACATACAATAAATGCTTCAAGCAGAGCTTTATATCACAAGACATTTTGTGTATATTGCTGTGGTGCAAGAAACTATGTGGTTCTTTCCACCACCTGTGCCGAAAGTCTGTACCAAATACTTACCAACATTTTAGTAAAAATGTTTCTGCTGCATTTCCAATTTCCTTTTGTTGCAGAATGCAAGTAACATCTGATGTTAGTCTGCATGGTGGTCCTAACAAGATTTATGTGTGACATTAGAAACATATTTCTGTGACAGCAACAACGCGTTCCCTGCAGCAATATGGATATGCAGGCAAAACAGATCAAAATTCGCCTGAGTGCTTTACATATTGCCCCAATGAATTTACACCAAGCTAATAGTGAACTTTTTAGCATTCACCATGAGGGCATAAATAGGCAAAGTATGGGCACTATTAAAATAGCAATCTTCCCGAGTCAAAAATATTTTAGCATCTTCTGCCATGATCAATGGATGTTGACGACTGTATTGACTCACTTGGCTGCTTCTACTAGGCAATTCAATCAGGGCTTCTAATCTGAGGATGCCCCATATCTCCAAACAGGGCCACCATCCTTTGCAGTACCTCTTAGATTTAGATCTCCAGAGAAGCGGCCTCAAAATAAGCAGTTCCGAAGAAGGGTCACTGACCCGAAACATTAACTCTGCTTTTCTTTCCACAGATGCTGAGTGGTTCCAGCATTTCTTGTTTTTATTTCAGATTTCCAGCATCCGCAGTATTTTGCTTTTATCAAAATAAGCAGCCTCCAGTTCCTTATACCCAGCTTCAACTGCTAACATCACCACTTTAAGTTAAGCTTTGTCTTAACTGATCATTACTGCTTTGACTGAACATTTTGTTCATCCTAGCGTAAAAATATTTCTTGTTGCACTTGGGCCAGAATTTTGCGTTTGGCAGGAGGCCCTGCCCACCAGCTGAAAAGTTGGGGGCGAGCCCGCCTCTGCTGGGCCTGGGGAGTCAGACCAGGATTTTTCGCTTCCCAGGCCCTTAATTGGTCTTGGGCTGGAATTCCACCTCCTTGAAGCAGGAAGTCCCGCCTAATGGAGCTGCTGGCCAATCAGTGAGCTGGCAGCTATTAATCCCTGCTGCAGCAGTGGGAGCGGTGGCCACTACTGGGACTACACCCAGCCATCGCAAGCAAGGTGAAGGATGGCCCTGGAAGACGGGTACGTTTTTAGGGCTTCACTGGGGACAATTGGACAGGTCCTGGAGAGGGAAGGGGGGTCGTTTGGGAGGTGGGGGGAGTGTTACGCGTTGGGGGCAGTTGGGGCTTCGGGGGTGGCCCTCCATGGGCACAGGGTGCCTTATCAGGAGAGCCACCACCCAGCCTGCAAGAAGGCCACTTGATTGTACCAGGCGGGGATCTTAAGGCTTTTGCCTTCCGGCTGCTGAGGGTAAAATACCCGCAGTGGTGGGAGGAGCCACTTAAGTGCCAGTTAATTGGTCACTTAAGAGCCTTGATTGGCCTGAGGCAGGTGAGCAGTTTCTCACTGCTGCCACCCCATGTAAAATTGCAGCAGAGGCGGGAGAGGGTCATGAACAGCACCCTCCGCCTCCCACTTAATTTTATGCCCACCACCCCTGCCGCCAACCCACTCGTTTGGGGGCCATAAAATTCCTTCCTAGCCTAGGTGTCAGTCATGGCTCAGTTAATAGCACTCTTAATAGAATTATAGAATCATAAAAATTTACAGTACGAAAGGAAGCCATTTTGCCCTTCGTATCCATGCTGGCCGACAAGTAGCCATCCAGCCTAATTCCACTTTCCAGCTCTTGGTCTGTAGCCTTGTACGCCAGGCACTTCAAGTGCATATCCAAGTACTTTTTCAATGTTATGAGGGTTTCTGCCTTGACCACCCTTTCAGGCAGTGAGTTCCAGATCCCCACCACCCTCTGGGTGAAAGTATTTGCCCTTGAATTCTCTCTAAACCTCCTACCTCTTACCTTAAATCTATGCCCCCAGTTGTGGATCCTTCAACAAGGGGGAAATAGGGCCTTCCTATCTACTCTATCCAGACCCCTCATAATTTTCTACACTTCAATTAGGTCTCCCTTCAGCCTCAATTCAAGAGCAAAACACTGTGGATGCTGAAAATCTGAAATAAGAACAGAAAATGCTGGAAATACTCAGCAGGTCAGGCAGCATCAGTGGAGAGAGAAACAGGACTGGATTTTGAAAGGGTTGTGGGGTCAGGAGCTGGTGCGGACACGATTTAAAGATCGTGGTCCCGGAGGTCGTCTCTGGAAGCCAACGCCTCCAGGACAGTGCGCAATCTTCAATGTGAGGGCAGGGAGGAGGGAAAGGGGAAGCCGCTCGTCTCCAATTAAGGGACCATTAAGCTCCTTTAGGAGCTCGTTAAGGGGCAGGGTGGGCCTGCACCGCAATTTTCAAAGATGAATCAGGCGAGGCTGACCAATTTGGTGCACGATAGTGTTAAGTTCCCGAATCTGTTTTGAAAATCCGGCCAACAGAGTTAACGCTTCAGGGCAATGACCTTTCATGCCCTCAGACGCCTCTGTTCCAAAGTAAACAACCACAGCCTATCCAATCTTTCCTAATAACTAAAATTCTCCAGTTCAGGCAACATCCTCGCAAATCTCCTCTGTGCTCTTCCCCAGTGTAATCATGGGCTGGATTTAAAAACAGGCTTGGGAATGCCGGATTTCTCTTTGAAAATTGCGGAGTGGGCCCCTTCCCCCTTAAAGAGCTCCTAAAGGAGCTGAATGGCCCCTTATTTGGAGGCAAGCAGCTTCCCCGTTTTTATCCCCCCACCCTCACATTAAAAATTGCAGACTGTCCCAGAGGTGTCAGGTTCCAGAGATGACCTCCAGCATCACAATTTTTAAATCATGTCCGCACTGCCTCCAACCCCATGGCCCTTTCAAAATCCAGTCTCACATCTTTCCTATAGCGCGGTGACCAGAACTGCATGCAGTACTCCAACTATGGCTTCACTAATGTTTAATACAGTTCCATATAACCTCCCAGCTGTTATAGTCTATACCTCAGCTAATAAAGGCAAGTATCTCATATGCCTTCTTGACCACCTTATCTCGCTGTCCAGCCATCTTCAGGGACCTATGGACATTCCAAGGCCCCTCTGTTCCTCTACACTTCTCAGTATGCTACCATCTATTGTGTATTCCCTCACCTTGTTAGCCTTCCCCAAATGCATTACCTCACACTTCTCCAGACTGAACTCCATTTGTCACTATTCCATCTAGCCAGCTGGTCCACTGATATCTTCCTGCAGGCTACAGCTTTCTTATTCATTATCAACCACATGCCCAATTTTTATATCATCTGCAAACTTCTTCATCATGCCCCTACATTCAAGTCCAAATCATTGATATATACAACAAAAAGCAAGGGACCTAGTTCTGAGCCCTGCAAAACAGTCTACCAGTCATAAAACCCCATTGACCATTACCCTTTGCATCTTGCCTCTGAGACAGTTTTAGATCCTACTTGCCACTTTGCCTTGGATCCCATGGGCTTTTACTTTCGTGGATGGTCTGCCATGTGGGACCTTCTCAAATGCCTTGCTAAAATACATATAGACTACATCAAATACACTACCCTCATTGTCTGTCCTTGTTACCTCCTCAAAAACATCAATCATGTGAGTCAGACAGAACCTTCCCTGACTGTCTTGGATTAATCTGTGTCTTTCAAAATGGAGATTCATCCTGTTCCTCAGAAATTTTCCCAATAATTCTCCCACCACTGAGGTTAGGCTGACTGGCCTGTAATTACTCGGTCTCTCCCTTTCTCCTTTTTTAAACACTGGTACAACATTAGTTGTCCCCCAGTCATCTGGCACTACACCTGGAGCCAGAGAGGAATGGAAAATAATGGTCAGAGCCTCCACTATTTCTTCAGTTGCTCCCCTTAATAGCCTGGAATACATTTCATCTGGGCCTGGGGATTTATCCACTTTCAAAGATATTAAACCCCTTAATACTTGCTCGCTCACTATGTTAATTTCATCTAATATTTCACACTCCTCCTCCCTGATTGCAATGTCAGTATCTTTTGTGCCACTGAGTTAGAAGGCTGTGGCTACGTAGTCCTACTCCATTGACCTGAGCACAAAAGATTAGGCTGAAATGTCAGTACAGCACTGAGGGGGTGTTGTACAGTCAGAGTTGCCGTCTGTCAGATGAGATGAGGCTCTATCTGCTCTCTCAGGTGGATGTAAAAGATCCCATGACACTATATTGAAGAAGAACATGGGAGTTATCCCTGGTATCCTGGTCAATATTTATCCCTCAATCAACATCACTAAAACAGATTATTGGATTCTTGTCACATTGCTGTTTATGGGAGCTTGCTGTGTGTAAGTTGACTGCTGCATATCCTACATTACAACACTGACTACAATTCGAAAATACTTCATTCAATATAAAGACCTTTGGGACTTCCTGAGGTCATGAAAGGTGCTATATAAATACAAATCTTTCTTTTCTTTATGCCCTTTCCTCTTCCTTGAATCCTACTATTTTGAAATCAGCACTCAATGTCATTTCCTGCAGCAGCCCTTTAAGAGTTACTGAAATGCCAGACATCCTGCTGTTAAAGGCCTGCTACCCGACCCAGACCCAACAGGACCCGACGACATGTGTCGGGTTTGGGTCAGGTCGGGTTGCACTTCCGGGTCCGGCATTCGGGCTTGCGTCGGGTTGGGTCGGACACGCTGTATCACAAGGAAGTGGCTCCACTGTTAATTTAATTTTTGGTCTAGAAAGGTAGTTTTGTTACAGTTATTTTAAGCTTGTGCAGATCAGCAAGAAAGTGAAAACCAGAAGGTAAGTTAACTGATGGTCAGGTTGGGTCGAGCACGGGAAAAAAATGGAAAACTTGGGCCTGGTCAGGCTCGGGTCAGATGTGATTCTGTCAGGCTCAGGTCGGGGATTTTGTTTGCAGATCCGAGCAGGCCTTTACCTGTTGTACACTTGTAGCGTGCTCCCTGAGTACCAACCAGCTCACATGTTGAAAAATGAACTGACTTTGTGAAATTATGTAAGTTTAGCTCCCTAAACTACTTGCGCACTATTCACACAATGCATCACAGTCATGTCCACAGTGTGATGGGACCACGTAATTGGCCCGATGCTGGGGCCAATGGTTCTCACTAATCAGAACTATTTTAAAATGCTGTTCCTTAGTTACAATTTTCTTTATTATTCCTTTCACTTTCAAAACATGTATTACGATTGGATTGATGTCCACCATGAGCTCCCATGTGTGCCTGTCTTGCTATCATACAAATGTCACACCCTCTGACCTTATTATATATCCAGTCACTTTATGTTGTAAAATGAGAGTCCAAGGCCCAGGGTGCAGTATACCACAAACACTGAAAAGAGGAGGAGAAAAGGCGAGATAAATGGAAAAGATGCTGCCAAGCTTGGATTTTAGAGGTTTGTAGAGTGCAAGGGGATACTTTTAACATAACCCGCCTGCTGGTACACTGACAAGATCGGGCCAGCTCCCCATTTTACACCCCGCCTGATTGAAATCAGTGATATTTCCTTCCATCCTACCTGAATCTACTCTTCTCAGTTCAGACTTGAATCTCCTTGCCTCAATCAAATCATCCTGATTGGTCTTCTACATTTCTGAGCCATAATAATTTATAAACCTCAATAATACCCCCCTTACTCTTCTCCTATCCAATGGGAAGCATCCCAGGGGCCAAATATCCATCGGTAGTGGAAGGGGGAAGGGAAGAGGGAGGTGCTGCTTGTGACACAATGCATCCACCTAGGAACGTGGTCGCTAAACCCACCAAAGTTAGAGGAGTCAGGCAAATGTCCCTCACTGTGCATGTGAATGGCAGGGGCCCGTGCCAATAGGCTGTCTTCAGGTGCCCATCTCCCCAACAGCTGGCGCTGCAACTTGCCAATGGTATATGTGTTTCTTTCACACAAAAAGAACCTGTGTGTCCCAAGGGGGCTGCTATAAAAGAGTTTCTGAAAAATCATTCTCTTTTCAGGTGTCCAAGGCACTGTCCCAGAACCTCTGGCTTGATGATAATCATACAATACGTGCCCCTGAGAGCCGAGGACATGGGAACTGCCTGAATCAACAACATCTTGCACTTATATGACACCTTTACCACAATAAATGGACTAAGGTGCTTCACAGGAAGCGTTAGCAGAATTTGACGAAATTGGAAGCTCCTAGCTCCCTTGCCCTTCTGACCTTTCGAGGACTGTTCCGAGGGTCTTTCCCTAGTAATGTCTGTGGAAAACCCAATATAAACCTAGGGCTGAGCTCCAGCACATTTGGTTAGCATCCCAATTTGTGGTTCTTCAGGTATTCTACAGATTTTTGTCTCCACCCCCTGTTCTTTGAGCCTATCCTCATTTAGCTTGTTTACTACTTCCTTTATCATTTCAGTAGCTGCTTTCTGCACTTTTCCAGCTGCCTTTCCCCCATTTCCACATCCCAGCACAAAGAGGAAAACAGTGTAAAACATGAACATTTTAATATTACATCAGGTAATTTCCAAAACACAAAAAAAAGACCTTAAAATTCCTCAAATTTTCTGGTGGATTGGGGGATAGGCAGTGAGGGTGGATTGGGGATGGACTGTGATATAAGATTGGGGATGGACAGAAAGTTTCAGTGGCGGAACTTGTGGCCCAGTTACTCCGGGGCATCGCCCCATTGGACATGGTGTTGAGGTTGAGGGTGTGGGTTGGCAGTGGTTATATCTGCCTACTGCAACCTAATTGTAGAATTTAAGGTGGGATCAGCAGGATGGCATCGCCTGCCAGAATTCACATTAGTTTTGTGCCCCCAGCTGGCTGAGCACCTATGTGTTGCTGACCATCCTACTCTGCATCTTGTGCTTTAGCACACTGCATAAGTAAAAATTAAATGCATAGGTAAATTTGCGTATAATAAAATTTTATCTTGTCACATATGGAATAGATAATAGAGTGGAAGTGCATACTAGTATAATGATCGTGCATGGAGTTATATATCAATCTGGCAAGCAGGTCTATTTAAATTTATGATCAAAATCTTTATTTTCCACATGGGTAGCCCAGAAACAGCAAATCAACTCAACATGATTAAACTTACAAAATGAATCTTATTTAGTGTTACCTTATTTAGAAGTGTGTTTCCTTCATTATTTCCAGTTAATGAATGAAACTCTTCAAAAATATATGACACTTTCCATCATATCTTTTACTTGAAATGGTTGTACTTGTGCTGTCAAAAAGCATTTTCATATCTAAAATTCCATCAACATATCTCTGAGTTCAAATGAATTATTGTTGATACTAATTCAGGCCGCAAGAGTGAGAAGAATAGAGGATTAATGGGAGATACATTCTACATAAGAAAGCTGCCTGTCAGCAATACAAATCATCTGGTTCTCCTGCTAAAGTGTCTTGGCACAGTGCATTCAGCTAATAAATCAAGGGAGACAAAAGTTCATGACTCTTCATACACAAATCATTTCACTTTGAGAGTTCATCAGGGATGCAACAATAACTAAATATGAAGCAAAGACAAACAATTCACAATGTCAACTTTTAATCATTAAAGGGGTACTGTCTTCAAGAAAGGTCACAACCATCGGTTTGTTGATGGTTTTTTCTGCAACTTGAAAATAGACAGTGCCAGCATCTCCTGCTTTCAGCTACATAGCCTATAGAATTTGGAATCAAAATGAAATATATTCTGGAATATGGTAACTTTTCAGCATAATATTACTTTAGGATAATTGCAGAACTGGCTTTCTTTGAATTCTACTGTTTCTCAGCCATTCCTTGAATGCCTCTCCTTCTGTTGGGTCAGATCTCCATATGGATTGCTTGCATGATTGCTGGCTCACTACTTGTTGCTATCTCAGCAGTATGATATTTATAATGTTGCAATGTCTAGAGCCTATTCTGGAATACGTGGTCATGCTGTTTATGGCAATTTTTATATCAATAAAGAATTTTTATTATAAACACATCTTTAAAACAATACAGCAACGAAATGTATCAAATTTGCTTGGATCTTATGGCTATGGATAATCTAGATAATGTTCCCCTGGTATGCAGTTAAATAAAGTGACAGAGTTAAAAGGAATGCTTACTTTCTGGCTATTTTAGCCACCGTGCAAAAAAACTATCTGGATGAAACCTAACTCTGTTAAAGAAAATACACCAGCTCCTGGTAGATTATTTTCTTAAAAATCTGCTTTTGTCTTAAAGGTAATTTTTCAAATATGTTCCGTCAACACTTAGCTTGTGTGCAGTGCTTCGAACAAAGAAATGGTAAAACTTCTTTAATAAAAAGTATGTTCCAGATTCCCTGACTTGTAGCAACAAAGGTTTCAGTAGAAGCAGTCCCAGAAGTGGTTGGCTTTGTCCGTATTGTAAAAAAAAAAGAGATTTAAGGGACTCTTATTGATATGTTGTCAGTTAATAGGAGATATTAAAGTCCAACTATAACTGTTACATCTGCAAAATAAAATAATGAGCTTTTCCACATGGAGTAACAAGGGAATTAATTCCAGTTATCTTCAGCCAACAATATGTTGCTGTTGCCAATTCAAACTGACAGGATTGCCAAAAGAGAAATTAACTGATCTAAACTGAGCCTGTTTGACCATGATGTTTCCTGAGAGCAACTTTCAAATGGCACAGTGACAATCAAGAGTTTTCAACTTTTTTCAAGTGTTTCAAAAATAGTTGGCCGTCCTTTCACTCAATTGGGGTAATTCCGATGTTCTGCAATAGTGTAAAACAGATGATAATGAATCAGCTGCCTGTTTTATATCTCTACAGACTTTATTTCTATTGACTTCAATCTGCTATCACCTGTTTTAATGCATTGTGCAGTCAGAATCTACACCAATAAGTACTATAAGTTAACAGAATTACACAACAGCAAACACTGTCAGAAGGCTGGATAATGCATAAAAAAGTTGTGCACCTTTGATATACTTTGATCATTTTAAGGCAGAGTCTATGCAGATTGACGTTTAAGAATGCAATAGATTTCCATTGGGATCGCTGAAGAGTGGTAGCAAGAAACAAGAAATCCTCATAAACTCTCCTTAATAATACTTGGCTTTATCTTAAGTGTCTCAGGGTTGTTACATTTCTGAAGTTTTTTCTGTTTTAATTTAATGCTGATTGTGGCAGATGCCACACTTCAAAGTCAATAACAGATCATTGAATTAATAATCTCCTTTTGATTTCAAAATACAGTAACACCTCAAATGAAGCATTCAATGGAATACAATCCCTTCCTACCTCAGCACAGTATCATCCTATTTTACAAACAGATTCCTGGAATTTATTATATGAAATTGGAGGAAACTTGACATTAGCTGTAAGGTCACATGGAGCACTAACTGATTAGATGAATGGTGGCTGTTAGGGTCCTATCTAAATTGTATTTTGGATACATTCAGCCAAATTCCTCATGGACAATGGACCCACAGCACAAAATTGGCACTAATTGGTGCCATATTGGCAACCTGACCCAAAAAGGCCATAGGATGACTGGTGTGGGAAATAGAAAATTGTCACACTGGTGCTTTAGGGGTGATTAAAACCAAGTAGACAGAGCTTCACTTTGCAGCTGGCTGTACTGTACCTGACTTGAAGTGCTTGAGCCTGGTATCAGGAACCCAAAATGGGAAAGTGTTCCATTTCCCTGCAAAAGCACAAAAGATTCTGAAAAATAAATCTTTTATTTCCGAGTGCCTTTGCAATCATTATTGAGTAAATGAAAACACTGATTAGTGAGTAAATAGAACTCAAATCTGACAGATAAATCAACCTATTGGGTCAGCAGAAATATCATTCAATTGCTTCAAATTTGCTGCTCCTCAATATTCTTCCCATTTACTCCCCTGCTCCGCTGAAGGCCATCACACACTGAGGTACAGTTTCACGAGTGCCACAAGGCTTCCAATACTTTGCCCAAGTGACTATTCTTCATGTGTATTATTGTGCGACAGGGGTAGTCTGTAAGTCTATTGAGAGCACGTAGGCTTTTCTTTGGAGATGGAGGAGGTAATCAATAAATTAAAAATAATATCTTATAGTTTATGACATTATCCAAACATTCAACTCTGCAGTACAAGGCTATAACACTGACTGGGTATCTGCTGCCTCAGTGCATTAAGTGAAGAAAGACTGAGGGGAGAATTTTCCTGGCCCTGGGGTGGTGAGAGTGGACGCTGCAAGGCAGCAGGCAGCTAATCAATTAGGGGCCATTTAGCGTGGTCACCGGCATTTTGCTGGTGATGGAGCCCGCCACATATATAGAAGCTGCCAGCTTAATGGAGGAAGCCTCCCTGCGGCAGTCTGGGAGGCCATTGGAGCCTCCATCCCCCAAAGAGGGGTCCGCCGGCAGCAAAAGCATACCTGCGGCCCAAACACTGCTGCCAGAGGGGTTTCCTCTCCAATCGGAGGGGCCTTCCTGCTTGGCCCCCTCTAACCAATCTAGTTATTTTCACCCCAAATGAGGAGGCCGCCTCTGGGAAAAAAGCTCCCATGATCTGGCTCCCGGCAAGCGAGAGCTAGTGACCTACTTGATTCCAACGCTGGGGTCCTAAAGCCTGCAGGAAAATCATGCCCGAAAGTATCCTAAAGAAATGACTGGCACAATGTTCTGAATTGTAATTGAGTGTTTTTAAAGAAATATAGTTTAAATGTTCACTTAATATCAATGAGATATTAATTATGACATTAATTTGTTATGTATAAACAAGGTATTGCTTATAACAATGTAATATCGGCTTAGCATTGAGCTTTGATGTTTAGTAGTGTGCTTGTGCCAATACATAATGTTTTCATCGCCTCAAGACCTGATCTGACTATATTATACAGTGAGACAAAGCTGAAGAAAGAAGGACTTGCCTGTAGGACATCCCAAAACACTTTACAACCAATTCAATACTTTTTGAAATAAAAACAGAAAATGCTAGAAATAGTTAGGTGATCTGGCAACATCTGTGGAGACAGAAGCAGAGTTAACATTTCAAATCGATGACCTTTCATCAACCTAATTTTTGACGTGTGGTCACTGTTGTAGGAAACATGACAGCCAATTTGTGCACAGCAACAACTTATGCACAAATTTGTAACTGGCTCCTTGTTGACCCACAGCCTGAAAAGCCAGTTCTCCACAGTAATTGCCAGGTAGCTATGCCAGGACCAGCGAATATGGTTGGCATAATGGAGGGTATGGGCAGTTTGGTTTTGCTGCTTGCTGACGTTCATGGCATTTTCTTTCATTCAGTATTACTCAATCCTGAGATCCTGCATTGCTTCAAAACTGACATTTATCATGAATTTTAACCTGACTTCCTAATTGGCAAGGTTTCTTCACTTAGGTGCTTGACACACCCTGAGTTCCCATAAGAGTTTGTATTATTAGAACTCCTGTTTCACCCTCAAGCCAGGGTTCTGCTCTCCTTCCGCTTTCATCGCTTCTCGGCAGCAGGGTTTATGCAGTCACTTTCTGACTGTGTTGCAGCTTGCTGGATGAGGCACTGCTAAATGATACAGGCTGTGGCAAGTTCCTCCCACGCACCAATATCAACTTGTCCCCTTTTCAAAGTGTCCTTAAAAGGTTTTTCTTGAGATCGGGTGCCATCCTTAAGTTGTGAGAAGAGGATCTGCTTTGGAAGCTGATTATTTGGCATGTGGGTGCAGTGTCCAGACCAGCTGAGCTGATTTTGCATAATCATGGTTGCGATGCTAGAGTTTGTTTGCCTGCTTCCCACTTGACTTTGAGTATCCTGTGGAGACACTGCTGGGAGAAATTCTCCATCACCCAAAAGTGCCCCGGGTTTCACTGCCATGTTGAAGGGTGGTGACAACAACAGCATTGTAGACTAAAGCCTTTGTCCTCTTTTGGAGATCTCTATTGTCAATTTACACAGTTTTTGGTAGACTGCGCTAGCACAGCTGTTTCTATGCTGGATGTCCACTTGTTAAAAATTCTTTTATGGGATATGGGCATCGCTGACAAGTCCAGCATTTGTTGCAGAACCCTAATTGCCCTTGACAACTGAGTGTCTTGCTGGGCCATTTCAGTGGGCAGTTAAGAGTTAACCACATTGCTGTGGATCTGGAGTCACATGTAGGCCTGACCAGGTAAGGACGGCAGATTTCCTTCCCTAAAGGACATTAGTGAACTGTTAGGTTTTTATGACAATCGACGATAGTTTCATGGCACCATTACTGAGAATAGCTTTCAATTCCAGATTTGCATTAATTAATTGAATTTTAAATTCCACCAGCTGCCATGGTGGGACTTGAATCTGTGTCCCAGGATATTAGCATGGACCTTTGGATTACTAGTTCAGTGACATTACCATGACGCCACCATCTCCCCATAATGATGCAACCTTTTGAGAAAGGCAGTTGCCGAGATACGAGAAGTGTTCAACGCCCAGAGATGGGTGTATTATCATTCCTTTGGGTGGTCATCAAACTAATTGTCAGCCCATTTATTCATTGTACAAGAGAGAATGCAAATGTCATCTGAGGAGCTTGGTTGTGTGGTTGCTGCAGCTTCAGGATCACCAATTACTTTGGCAGCTAGAGGGTGTCTCCAAAGTGACAATACTATAAAGCTCCATGTTTTACTGCATTTGGATATTCAGCAGAGGGCACCATAGGATAGGAAACAATCTCACAACGATTCTCAGAATAAATGTCAGACTGAATTAGGTTATGGTTCTCAGTTGGTACAAAAGAAGAAAATTAAGGTCTGAAATTTCACTCAGGGTGTGACATCAGTGGCACCTGCACATCTGCACCAGTAAATTTTATGTTTCTGCCACCCAGGGGTTTTCCGAGTTTCCCTTCTTTAAATACTTTAGTTGCATTCCAGCGTAATTTGCATCACTCTCCAGGAATGTGGGGACTGGAGGCTAATGGGATTTCCTGGGTAGAAGCATAAATGTGCAGCAGGCAGAGCTCCTTATAGCACCACCTGCACCCGCTTTCTTTGCTTAAAACCTAGTTAACCTTTGCCAGTTCTGATGAATGGTCACTGACCTCAAACGTTAACTCTGCTTCTCTCTCCACAGATGCTGCCAGACCTGCAGAGTATTTCCAGCACTTTTTGTTTTTATTTCAGATTTCCAGCATCTGCAGTATTTTGCTTTTATCTGTCTTTTCCAAGACAGCTCTGGAGGTTAAGGAGAGGGACGAGATGACAAGGAGGTTGCCATTTTTGTATATGATGCCACCATCCTAAGGAAGCTGTGGTTCATGCTGCTTGGGAGGAAATGGACATGTAGTTCAATCCAATTAAGAGGTGGTCATATTTCAAGATTTCAGACAATGCTGCCATGTGGTGACCTCAGTGCAATATGCATTAAAAATACTACTATTGAGATACTTAGCTATCAAAAGGCTGAACGTACAGGACAGCAGGGCTAGTCGACCTAGATTATCATTCAGACAGGGCATCAGGACCTGTGTCCCGTCGATAATGAAAGATACTCTATAGTGAGCTTGAAGACCCGTAACAAAAAACTATTCTGATATTGCCTCAAACCTTTCCACTTTATTTTTCTTCTCCTCTTTTCTGTCTCTATTTGCATGTGTGTATCGCATAGGCATGCTAGCGTGGGCACGTCGTGTTTCCGTAGGCGTCAACTGAATTAGAGTTTAAGTTTCATAAAATTTCACCTTTCTTCTTTAAACCTAAGAAAGCCTGTTTGTGCTTGTTTCTTTATCTTATAATTGGAAAGCAGTGAACAAGGATTCACCAAGGCGAAGCGAAAAACATGGTGTGTTTAAAAATAAAACTCTGTTACAGTAAGACCAGGTGAAGGCTGAATGGGAACCCTAGACCTCTTTCTTACCTGGTCGTAACAATAAAAAAAGGTTAAAAAAAAAGATTGGAAGCTACCAGAAATCTTCTTAAAGTTGTACAATATTTGTCATCTCAGCTTATTATTAGTCCACCGAGTGGTGTGAGTGTGCTGATTTGCATGGAACTATGGGTATCCCCGTTGGAATATTTCTGTATTTGTAGGCTGTTATCTGGATTCTTTGCGAACACCAAGTCTAGATGAACACTGCCTCTCAATGCAGCCTTAACACATTGGGTATATAAAACAGTTGTACGTTTACCAACACGAACTCTAAAACACTTAGATTTTCCCAGTTTATACTGGGACGATAAAAGCCTACAATTAAAACAAATGTCCTGTTCTCACACAATTAAATCACTGGTTAGGCCTCAGATGGAGTACTGTATCCAATTCTGGGCACCACTCCTGTAGGAAGGATGCCAAGGCCTTGGAGAGGGTGCAGAGGAGGTTTACTAGAATGATGCCAGTGATGAGAGACTGCAGTTATGTGGAGAGACTGGAGAAGCTGAGATTGTTCTCCTTGGAGCAGAGAAGGCTAAACAGAGATTTAATAGAGGTGTTCAAAATTATGAGGAATTTTAATGGACTAGATAGGGATAAACTGTTTTCACTGACATGTCAGTCAGTAAACAAAAGACTCAGATTTAATACAAACATAAGAACATAAGAAATAGGAGCAGGAGTAGGTCATTCGACATCTTAGAGCCTGCTCCGCCATTCAATAAGATCATGGATGAACTCCTACCTCAGCTACACCTTCACGCACTATTCCCATGCCCTTTAATTCCCTTAGTGTCCAAAAATCCATCGATCTCTGACTTGAATATACTCAATGACTGAGAATCCACAACTCCGAATAGTAGAGAATTCCAAATAGTCACAACCCTTTGTGTGAAGAAAGTTCTCCTCCTCTCAGTCCTAAATAGCCAATCCCTTATCCTGAGACTGTGACCCTTAGTTCTAGATTCCCAGCCAGGGGAAAAAACCAGCATTTGCTCTATCAAGCCCCTTAAGAATATTATGTTTCAATAGATCACCCCCTCATTCTTCTAAACACCAGAGACAGTGATGTAGTGGTAATGTCACTAAACTAGTAACCCAGGGGTTCAAATCCCACCACAGCAGCTGGTGGAATTTAAATTCAATTACTTAATAAAAATTTGGAATTGAAAGCTAGTCTCAGTAATGGTGCCATGAAACTACCATTGATTATTGTGAAAACCCATGTGGTTCACTAATGTCCTTTAGGGAAGGAAATCTGCTGTCCTAACCTGGTCTGGCCTACATATGATTTCCAACCCACAGCAATGTGGTTGATGCTTAACTGCCCTCTGAAATGACCTAACAAGCCATTCAGTTATCAAGGATAATTAGGGATGGGCAACAAATGCTGGCCTTGCCATGAAAGAATAAAAAGTCTACACAATCTCTCCTCATAGGAGAATCTCCTCATTCCAGGAATCAGTCTAGTGAACCTTTGTTGCACTCCCTCTAAGGTAAGGTAACCAAAACTGTACACAGTACTTTTCTTTTTATTCATTCATAGGATATGGGCATCGCTGCCCAGGCCAGCATTTATTGCCCATCCCTAATTGCCCTTGAGAAGGTGGTGGTGAGCTGCCTTCTTGAACCACTACAGTCCATGTGAGGTAGGTACACTCACAGTGCTGTTAGGAAGGGAGTTCCAGGATTTTGACCCAGCGACCATGAAGGAATGGCGATATAGTTCCAAGTCAGGATGGTGTGTGGCTTGGAGGGGAACTTGCAGGTGGTGGTGGTCCCTTGCATCTGCTGCCCTTGTCCTTCTAGGTGGTAGAGGTCGCGGGTTTGGAAGGTGCTGTCGAAGGAGCCTTGGTGCATTGCTGCAATGCATCTTGTAGATGGTACACACTGCTGCCACTGTGCATCGGTGGTGGAGGGAGTGAATGTTTGTAGATGGGGTGCCAATCAAGCGGGCTGCTTTGTCCTGGATGGTGTTGAGCTTCTGGAGTGTTGGTGTGATCAGGTGTGATCTCACCAAGGCCCTATACAATTGCTGTAAGACTTCTTTACTCTTGTACCAATCAAGGTGAATGTGGGAGCACTGATTAGTGTGTAGGGTCTGTAGTCTGTCGTATACACCCAGGGCTGAATTTTTCCAGCCCTTTGGAAATGGGCTGGGAGGTGGTAGGGCAGCTAATATGGCGGGGGAAGGTGTCAGGAGGGGAGCCCGATGCCTTCTTGCCACCCTGGCATATTACCAGTGGCGGGAACCTCAGCAACGTGATGGCCATGAGCCAATTAAGGGCTACTTTCTGTCCCTGCCGTAGAGGCCTGCTACCCGACCTGAACCCGACGGGACCCGACGACTTGTGTCGGGTTCAGGTTGGGTCGGGCCCATCTTCAGGGTACGGCTTTCAGGCTTGGGTCGGGTCGGCCCAAGTCAAGGTCGAGTCAGGTTGGGTCGGGCCAGCACACATGGTAAGTGCTCTGCTGGTAAGTATTGAAATTTTAAAAACTTACTTGAGTTGGGAGTCCGATATGAAACTGAGTCTGCACAGTGAGCAAGTGACGTCACTATGACAGCATCGTGCATGCGCTGCAGCTTTGTGGAACTTCCCAGTCGGAAGGTAAGTGAAGGGATGGTCAGGTCAGGCTCAGGTCGGGTTGGGTCGAGCTCGGGGCAAAATTGGAGGGACTCGGGCCGGTTCGGGCTCGGGTCTGCTGTGGTTTGGTCGGGTTCCTTTTTCCCGACCTGAGCAGGCCTCTACCCTGCCGGCATTTTGCCCACGTCGGGAGAGCCTGCTGCCGTGTGGGGAGACCACAGATAAATCCTGGCAGCCTCCCAGTAGGTATTGGGGGCCCTCCACAATAGCTGCTCCATGGCCCAAGGAGGGGCTCCCCAGCGGCAATAGTCACCCCCACGGCTAAGGCACTGTCACTAGAACAGTGCCCCCTGCCCCCTGATTGCCAGGCCCCTTTGTCTTCGAGGGTGAATCACCATGGAGGTACCCACTCTTTCCTTTTGCAGCCTCAGCAGTGGCCACCGCTAGTGGTGGCACTGCTGAGGCTGCTGAGCTGCCGGCCCTCTGATTGGGCCAGCAGCTCTGAGGGGTGGGCCAACATCTTCAATTGGACGGCGGCCCTGGTGGCGGCCTGTTAATTGGTTGTTGCTATTAAAATGCTACTCCAGTGTCCCGCCAGCTGCCAGATGCTTTCAACCCCGGTGGCGGGACTTGATCCTCAGTGGCATAATTCAGCCCCAGTGGCAGTTTAGATTTTTTTGTATTAGAGATGTGTACTCAGAGTAGCTCATTCTGTATCCTTCCTCCTTTAACGGAAACAACTTTGTTTACCTTTTAGATGCCCCTGACATCACCTCCTCCTTCTTGGTCCATTCTTTATTTCAACACTTTATACCCCTGTATTCACTTCCAATGGAAAAGTTGCACCATAGACTTTCTAGGATGTTACTGGGGATAATGGGTTATAGATAAAAACAGAGATCTGAGAAGTTAGTGCTTTTTTTTACTGCAGCTGAGAAGGCTAAGTGGTGACGAGATAGAGATCTTCAATATATGACAACACCTTTCAAACCCACGACCTCTAACACCTAGAAGATCAAGGGCAACGGGCACATGAGAACACCAGCATCTGCAAGTTCCCTTCCAGGTCACACCACCATCCTGACTTGGAAATATATTGCTGTCCCTTCCTCCTCACTGGGTCACAATCCTGGAACTTCCGCCCTAACAGCGCAGTGGGTATACCTGCACCAGATGGACTACAGCGGTTCAAGAAGGCAGCTCACCACTACCTTCTCAACGGCATTAGGGATGGGCAACAAATGGACTTACAGTGATGGTGACATCCCATGAACAAATAAAGAAAGACGTGTTATCATCACAAAAACAATTAAAGGAGTCATAAAAATTTGTGTACACACAGGATGATTAGTACATGGAATCCCTAGCCATAAATGGGAATATTAAATGGTTTGAGACGTGGCAAGGTGGCTTATATGTAGAATCACACCAACACAGACCTAATGAGCCAAATGGTTTATTGTGCTATGCTTTAATCTTCTCTGATTTACATCAAAATAGTTGAATGCCCATTAGGAAAGTAGAATTAATTTATAGAGCATATAGAGCCAGCTCGGTTCCCACTGGACATAAATCTAAGCACAAAACTATTCTTAAATATAAACAATATAAAGAGCCATGATACTTAACCTCAATTTAAAATCAACAGAAATATAATCTGCCAAAATTTACTGTTAATAAGGCAACAAAAAGAACTTCCTAATTTTAAAAAACTATTGTAAATCAAGTAAAATTGGCGTAGATTTGTTAATTATTTCTCCCCATATTAATATATCCCTTTCCCACTTGTGCACTTTCTCATTTACAGCCAGGTATGAGGAACCATAATGATTAGTTATTGATATTTGTCTATAAAGGGTGTATAACCAGTTATTATTATAAGGGGTGTATAATGGTTTATATTTATTATAATGATATATAATGTGTTATTATAAGGGGTGTATAGCAGGTTATTATTATATGGGTGTATAACCAGATATTATTATTATAAGGTGTGTATATCAGTGGTCATCAGATTTTCCCCTTTCCCAAAATTAAAAATACCCCCGTTATTTCATATGTTAACCAAAATGCCAAAATGCCAGGTTATGAGAGGGTTGTGCCCTTGTACCTTTCACTATACTCTGGCACATACTGCCCTCTTTAATCCTCTAGGTTCTCATTTTCTTCAAATGTGAGTGTAGAAGGTTGATCTTGTGACAGATGGTTTAGAAATAGAGTTACACAGGAAACAATTTCCATTGATGCTTTTGCTTATATTTCAAAGATGCAGTGAAGGTGGGGGTGGTGAGGGGAGGGGGGGGGGGGGTGTGGGTGTGGTGGGGGGGGGGGGAAATGGAAAAAAGAATTGATTGGATTAGAAAAGTTAGCACAAGTCCTTATTTAAAACAGCAACTGCTGTTGCCAAATTACAATCAGCTATTATTTGGGAACTGTACTCCCACAGGCTCCAGTGCAACATAACTTGTTAACAGAACCCCACCCCTGTTTCTTGCTAATGGCCTACAGGTCCACTCATCAAAGCTCCCCTCCTCTCTTTGGTACACTGGTCTGCCATCAATACTACTACTTCCCTATTTTCTGCCGGATTGCTCACAGCAGTGCCCAGGAGATTAATTTGTCAATCCAGGAGACACCTCAACAGCCCATGAAGGCTGTCAATCATATAATATTTGTGAGTTTAACTCAGTCATGGATCTGTTGCCTTGAATCAGAAGGTTGTCAGCTCTAGACCCACTCAAAGGGTTTGAGCACATAATCTAGGCTGATACTTCAATGCAGTAGTGAAGCAGTTTTGTGTGGTCTAAATGTTATCTTTCAGATGGGATGTTAAAATGCTTGTTTGGATGGACTATTTGAAAAACAGCAGGGTTGAACTGGGTGGCATTTATCGCTGACAAATCACCACCAAAACAAATTAACTCTTTTGACAAAAGGTCATCAACCTGAAACATCTACTCTGTTTCTCTCCACAGATGCTGCCTGACCTGCTGAATATTTCTAGCATTTTCTCTTTTTATAACTGGTCATTTACCTCAATGTTGTTTGTAGGACTTTTCTGTGCATAAATTGACTCCTGTGTTTGCCTACATCATAACAGTGACTACACTTCAAAATTAATTCATTGATTTTGAAGCATTATGGGGTGCTCGAAGGACATGAAAGGTGCAATATAAATCCAATTTCTTTCCTATACCATAATAAATACAGTATTGTCCATCTCTACCCTTACCGCTGAGCCCATCAGAAAGATTTCCTTTAAGGCTATAATGGAAATTTAGTGAGATATGAAAAGCTATAATATACCAGTGAAACCAACCACTTTAAAACATATATTCAAACATTAATTTATCAAGAAAATATAGTTTAATGGCCTTAAAGTTTAGTACAATTTCTTTAAAGGTTAATAATTCCAGGGTAATTGTTGAGACCATACACTGTAAATGATGATTCATTTTAATAAGTTGAAACTTCTGTCATGCTTACAGTTAAAAGTAATTTAATGCTGTCTATTTAGAAGGTTTTTATGCTACAATGTAAAATTTCCAAATGTAGTAATTCAAATGTCCAGATATAGTCTGTAATTCTTTTGCCAAACTTTTCAAGTCAGATACCAATGTTACACAAACACGAGTTGTAACACAAAATAGACCACATAACATGTTCTGAATTGGTTACTGAACCCTGCAGATGCTGTGAGCCCTAAACATGCCCTTAAGAATTTAATTCTTCCGTCATCACCAATTCCCATGCTAGTCTGTACTAACATACAAAGATAAATTATCTAGAGTCCTGTTTCATCTATGTATTCAGCTCCACTAAGAGGATTTTGTGACAAAAGCAGTATTTCTACAAAAAAAAAACCAGCATCACATTTACCACTGCCCACACAGGGAAATCACACCTGCAAGAACACTTGGAAAACAATCGGGTAAAATCAGTCATTCCACTCTCCCAGCAAAGAGCTACGCACAATGGGAGTGCAGGTTGGAGATAGGACTGCAACACCTTAAGAATGATTTTTTCACCTGTTGAGCACAGCTCCTCACTGGGAGTGCAGGATTGGAAAATGTTTTTTGTTTCCATTCCAATTTCCTCTCATGCTCTCTTGAAATTATTGACTCTTCGCTCAAGCACAGTTCATGAATGCCTGTTAACGTGCAGTACCACTTAACTAAGTGACCATCATAAATGTATGAACACTGTGTTACAACCAGGTGAGAAAGGTGTCTAGGATTCCCTCTCAACCTTCATCTGGTCTTACCGTAACAGGGTTTAATTTTAAACACACCATGTTTTCACCACCACCCCCCACCCCCGCCCAGTGAATCCTTGTTCACTGCTTTCCAATTATAGAGCAAAAAAAAACAACACAAACAGGCTTTCTTAGGTTTAACAAGAAAAGTTGAAATTTATTAATCTTAAACTCTAATTCAATTTACGCCTATGGATATACGATGCGCCCATGCAAGCATGCATATGTGATACACATGCAAATAGAGACAGAAAAAAGAAGAAAAATAAAGTGGAAAAGTTTGAAGTAATATCTGAAGAGTTTTTGTTACAGTTCTTCGAGCTCACTGTAGAGTCCTTGATTGTAGGTAGATCTTGCTTTTCGTTGAGGCCCAGTATTCTTCTTAAACCTTGTTCACTGTAGGAGACTTTCATCTCTTGGGCTTCATGCGTCTTCAGTGGATTCAGAGGCTTGTGAGAAAGAGATGGGAGCAGACAGGAGAGATCTTCTAAATCCAGGAGCAAACACTCTTTCTCAGTTCAAACTGTTGTACGATTCAAAAAAAAACAAGTTGGCAAGCAGGTTAGTCATGTGACTAACTGGTCTAACCACGTCTTGATTGGAGCATGGCTACCTGACCCGAACCTGACGGGACCTGACGACATGTGTCAGGTTCGGGTTGGGTCAGGTCACTCTTCTGGGTCCACCATTCGGGCTCGGGCCGGGTCGGGCCAGGTCGGACACACTCTATCACCACCTCCGGCATGTGGCTCCAATGTTAATGTACTTTTTGGACTTGAAAGGTTGTTTAGTTACAATTTTTTTAAGCTTGTGCAGATCAGCAACAAAGTGAAAAATGGACGAAAGGTTAACTGATGGTTGGGTTGTGTCGGTTCGGGTCGGGCACAGGAAAAACTAAAATGACTCGGGCCGGGTCGGGCTCGGGTCAGATGTGGTTCTGTCGGGCTCGGCTCGGGTTTCATTTGCAGAGTTGAGCAGGCTTTTACCTTAGCAGTCTCTGGAGCACTCCTCTTACACACAATACCTGATGATCAAGGTCCATTGTGGGTTGACTGTGTCAGTTAATGGTCCTCTGTCCTTCCAAACACTGTCTGTTAATATGAAAATGTCTTTTCCAGCCATGGCTGATCTGTTTAACAAGTCCTTTCTTCACGCCACTGACTGTTTAAAATCAATGTTTATGACAAAATTAATGTGCCTCATTCTTGGCAGGTGGGGGCCTAGCATGACAACTGTCAGGCAGACCCCCACCCGCCATGAATGAGGCATATTAATTTTGTCATATGAGCATTGATTTTAAACTGTTGCTGGAGTGAAGAACTGACTTGTTTGAAGATCAGCAGACACTGGGCTGGAAGAACATTTGCATACTAAGAGAATAAAAGCAAAATACTACGGATGCTGGAAATCTGAAATAAAAACAAGAAATGCTGGAACCACTCAGCAGGTCTGGCAGCATCTGTGGAAAGAAAAGCAGAGTTAACGTTTCGGGTCAGAGACCCATTTTCGGAACTGGCAAATATTAGAAATGTCAAAGGTTATAAGCAAGTGAGGCGGGGGTTTAGGGAGTTAGGTAGAAAGTTAAAAGACAGGACCTCTAGGGTTGTAATCTCGGGATTACTCCCTGTGCCACATGCCAGTGAGGCTAGAAATAGGAAGATAGTGCAGCTAAACACGTGGCTGAACAGCTGGTGTAGAAGGGAACGTTTCAGATATCTGGACCATTGGGATCTCTTCAGGGACAGATGGGACCTGTACAGGAAGGACGGGTTGCATCTAAACTGGAGGGGCACAAATATCCTGGCTGCGAGGTTTGCTAGCGTCACTCGGGAGGGTTTAAACTAGTGTGGCAGGGGGGTGGGAACCAGAGCGGTAGGACAGCAAGTGAAATAAATGACGGGGAACTAGTAAATAAGGCCAGTAAGACTAAGAGGAATAGCAGGCAGGGAGATGTTGTGGAGCACAGCGGGACTGGTGGTCGAAAGTGCATTTGTTTCAACGCAAGAAGTACAACAGGTAAGGCAGATGAACTTACAGCTTGGATTAGTACTTGGAACTATGATGTTGTTGCTATTACAGAGACTTGGTTGAGGGAAGGACAGGATTGGCAGCTAAATGTTCCAGGATTTAGAAGCTTCAGGCGGGATAGAGGGGGATGTAAAAGGGGTGGGGGAGTTGCATTACTGGTTAAGGAGAATATCACAGCTGTACTGCGGGAGGACACCTCGGAGGGGTCATGCAGCGAGGCATTATGGGTGGAGCTCAGGAATAGGAAGGGTGCAGTCACGATGTTGGGGGTTTACTACAGGCCTCCCAACAGCCAGCGGGAGGTAGAGGAGCAGATATGTAGACAGATTTTGGAAAGATGTAAAGGGTTGTAGTGGTGGGTGATTTTAACTTCCCCTATATTGACTGGGACTCACTTAGTGCTAGGGGCTTGGATGGGGCAGAATTTGTAAGGAGCATCCAGGAGAGCTTCTTGAAACAATGCGTAGATAGGCCAACTAGGGATGGGGCCGTACTGGACCTGGTATTGGGGAATGAGACCAGCCAGCTGGTCGAAGTTTCAGTAGGGGCGCATTTCGGGAACAGTGACCATAATTCCATAAGTTTTAAGGTACTTGTGGATAAGGATAAGAGTAGTCCTCGGGTGAAGGTGCTAAATTGGGGGAAGGCTAATTATAACAATATTAGGCAGGAACTGAAGAATTTAGATTGGGGGCGGCTGTTTGAGGGTAAATCAACATCTGACATGTGGGAGTCTTTCAAACGTCAGTTAATTAGAATCCAGGACCAGCATGTTCCTGTGAGGAAGAAGGATAAGTTTGGCAAGTTTCGGGAACCTTGGATAACGTGGGATATTGTGAGCCTCGTCAAAAAGAAAAAGGAAGCATTCGTAAGGGCTGGAAGGCTAGGAACAGACGAATCCCTTGAGGAATATAAAGACAGTAGGAAGGAACTTAAGCAAGGAGTCAGAAGGGCTAAAAGGGGTTATGAGAAGTCATTGGCAAACAGGATTAAGGAAAATCCCAAGACTTTTTATACGTATATAAAGAGCAAGAGGGTAGCCAGGGAAAGGGTTGGCCCACTCAAGGACAGAGAAAGGAATCTATGTGTGGAGCCAGAGGAAATGGGCGAGGTACTAAATGAGTACTTTGCATCAGTATTCACCAAGGAGAAGGACTTGGTGGATGATGAGCCGAGAGAAGGGAGTGTAGATAGTCTCAGTCATCTCATTATCAAAAAGGAGGAGGTGTTGTGTGTCTTGCAAAGCATTAAGGTAGATAAGTCCCCAGGGCCTGATGGGATCTACCCCAGAATACTGAGGGAGGCAAGGGAAGAAATTGCTGGGGCCTTGACAGAAATCTGTGCATCCTCATTGGGTACAGGTGAGGTCCCAGAGGACTGGAGAATAGCCAATGTTGTTCATTTGTTTAAGAAGGGTAGCAAGGATAATCCAGGGAATTATAGGCCGGTGAGCCTTACATCAGTGGTAGGGAAATTATTGGAGAGGATTCTTCGGGACAGGATTTACTCCCATTTGGAAACAAATGGACTTACTAGCGAGAGGAAGCATGGTTTTGTGAAGGGGAGGTCGTGTCTCACTAATTTGATTGAGTTTTTTGAGGAAGTGACAAAGATGATTGATGAAGGAAGGGCAGTGGATGTTATCTATATGGACTTCAGTAAAGCCTTTGACAAGGTCCCTCATGGCAGACTGATACAAAAGGTGAAGTCACATGGGATCAGAGGTGAGCTGGCAAGATGGATACAGAACTGGCTCTGTCATAGAAGACAGAGGGTAGCAGTGGAAGGGTGCTTTTCTGAATGGAGGGATGTGACTAGTGGTTTTCCGCAGGGATCAGTGCTGGGAGCTTTGCTGTTTGTATTATATATAAATGATCTGGAGGAAAATGTAGCTGGTCTGATGAGTAAGTTTGCAGACGGCACAAAGGTTGGTGGAGTTGCGGATAGTGATCAGATTGTCAGAGGATACAGCAGGATATAGATCAGTTGGAGACTTGGGCGGAGAAATGGCAGATGGAGTTTAATCTGGACAAATGTGAGGTAATGCATTTTGGAAGGTCTGATGCAGGTGGGAAGTATACAGTAAATGGCAGAACCCTTAGGAGTATTGACAGGCAGAGAGATCTGGGCGTACAGGTCCACAGGTCACTGAAAGTGGCAATGCAGGTGGATAAGGTAGTCAAGAAGGCATAGGGCATGCTTGCCTTCATCGGTCGGGGCATAGAGTATAAAAATAGGCAAGTCATGCTGCAGCTGTACAGAACTTTAGTTAGACCACACTTAGAATATTGCGTGCAATTCTGGTCGCCACACTACCAGAAGGACATGGAGGCTTTGGAGAGGGTACAGAGGAGGTTTACCAGGATGTTGCCTGGTCTGGAGGGCATTAGCTATGAGGAGAGGTTGGATAAACCCGGATTGTTTTCACTGGAACGATGGAGGTGGAGGGGCGACATGATAGAGGTTTACAAAGTTATAAGCGGCATGGACAGAGTGGATAGTCAGAAGCTTTTTCCCAGGGTGGAAGAGTCAGTTACTAGGGGACATAGGTTTAAGGTGAGAGGGGCAAAGTTTAGAGGGGATGTGCGAGGCAAGTTCTTTACACAGAGGGTGGTGAGTGCCTGGAACTTGTTGCCGGGGTAGGTGGTGGAAGCAGGTACCATAGAGACGTTTAAGAGGCATCTTGACAAATACATGAATAGGATGGGAATAGAGGGATACGGACCCCAGAAGTGCAGAAGGTTTTAGTTTAGGCAGGCATCAAGATCGGCGCAGGCTTGGAGGGCCGAATGGCCTGTTCCTGTGCTGTACTGTTCTTTGTTCTTTGTTCTTTGTGTGTGGCAAGAGATAACAAAGGAGAAGGTGTAGATTGGACAAGGCCACATAGCTGACCAAACGGTCATGGAGCAAAGGCAAACAATATGTTAATGGCGTGTTGAAAGACAAAGCATTAGTACAGATAGGGTGTTAACGGACTGAGGACTGAACAGTAGCAAGTACAAACATCAAAAAAAGTGGGTCAGCAAACTGAACAAACTACGATGAAATGAAATAAACATTTTTCAAAAATTGTAAAAAATGTAAAAAAGAAAAAAAGAAAAAATAACTAAAAATAAAAGTAAAATGGGGGGCCCGTCATGCTTTGAAATTATTGAACTCAATGTTCAGTCCGGCAGGCTGTAGTGTGCCTAATCTGCTCTGATGATGCTACTTTCCATGACGGTGCTTCTGATATGACCTCCTTTTTCCTCAACCGAGGATTCCCCCCCACTGCTGTTGACAGGGCCCTCAACCGTGTCCGGCCCATTTCCCGTACGTCTACCCTCACCCCTTCCCCTCCCTCCCAGAACCGTGACAGGGTTCCCCTTGTCCTCACTTTCCATCCCATCAGCCTCCATAGCCAAAGGATCATCCTCCGCCATTTCCGCCACCTCCAGCGTGATGCCACTACCAAACGCATCTTCCCCTCCCTTCCCTTGTCAGCATTCCGAAAGGATCATTCCCTCCGCGACACCCTTGTCCACTCCTCCATTACCCCGACCACCTCGTCCCCGTCCCATGGCACCTTCCCCTGCAATCGCAGGAGTTGTAATACCTGCCCATTTACCTCCTCTCTCCTCACTATCCCAGGCCCCAAACACTCCTTTCAGGTGAAGCAGCGATTTACTTGTACTTCTTTCAATGTAGTATACTGTATTCGTTGCTCACAATGTGGTCTCCTCTACATTGGGGAGACCAAACGCAGACTAGGTAACCGCTTTGCGGAACACCTCCGCTCAGTCCACAAGCAGGACCCTGAGCTTCAAGTTGCTTGCCATTTCAACACTCCCCCCTGCTCTCATGCTCACATCTTTTTTCCTGGGCTTGCTGCAGTGTTCCAGTGAACATCAACACAAGCTCGAGGAACAGCATCGCATTTACCGATTAGGCACACTACAGCCTGCTGGACTGAACATTGAGTTCAATAATTTCAGAGCATGACGGGCCCCCCATTTTACTTTTATTTTTAGTTATTTTTTTATTTTTTACATTTTTTACAATTTTTTAAAATGTTTATTTCATTTCATCTTAGTTTGTTCAGTTTGCTTACCCACTGTTTTTTTTCATGTTTGTACTTGCTGCTGTTCAATCCTTAGTCCGTTAACACCCTATCTGTACTAATGTACAAAGGACTATTCCCTGCTCCAATTAACCCAAATGGATTTTGATCACCAGACATTGAAGGTGTAAGGAAATGCATTCCAGAGGATACTAAGGTAATACAATCCACAAACTTTGCAGGAGAGGCTGTTCCAAATAAGGAGCTGGTCACATGATTAACCTGCTGGGCAACCTGGGGTTTTTTGAATTGTGCCACAGAGAAAGGAACAGAAGGCAGTGTGCAACTGAAGCTGGAACAAGGAAGCCTCTCTCTCTGTCTCGCTTTCTCCCAAGCCACCGGTTCCACATAGAGAAAAGACTCCTACATTGGAACAAATTGAAGCGTGAACTGGGCCCAACAAATTGCAAGACATACTGGCAACCAAAGACTCCACATTGAACTTAAAGGACTGTAAACTACCAGATATTGCCTCAAACTTTTTCTCTTTATTCCTTCTACTTTTTCTCTCTCTATCTGCATGTGTGTTATCGCGTACGTATGCTAGCATGGTCATGTCGCATATTCATAGTTGTTGACCGGATTAAAGTTCAAGATTAATAAACTTCTGCCTTTCTTGTTTAAATCTAAGGAAACCTGTTTGATTTCTTTGCCTTACAATTGGAGCAGTGAACAAGGCTTCACTAAGGGGGGAGTTAAAACATGGTCTTTTAAAATTAAACCCTGTTAAACCAGGCAAAGGCTGAGAGGGAACCCCTAGTCCCCTTCTCACCTGGTCGTAACAACACTGATCGTCTCAGTAGTCTATTTGGCTTTTGGGCATTGCAGCTGAGGCTGATCCTGTCCTTATCATACACGTACAGATATAGGTGTTTGATAGATCCAGGAGCACTAATTTTGCTAATTTTCATAGACCCATACAGCACAGACGGGCCATTCTGCCCATCTTACCTGTGCCAGTTCTTTGAGAGATCAATCTAATTAATCCCATTCCCCTGCTCTTCCCCCCCAATGATGGTAGGGGATCTCCAATTTGGCCACAACATTCCTGGAATTAAGAAGAAAAAATCTGTCAGGGCCTCTGTTCCTGATCTTTGACTGATGATTCCTGCTGGGAAGTAAGCATTGTGAATGATAGGTGAGGATAGAATGGGACTTGGCTGCAGTGCTCCCTGTGATTAAAAAGCCCATTTATATCCATTCTCTAGGCTTACAAATGAAGACTGTCTATCTGGACATGATACCAGGTGTCCCCCATATCTCAGCATGAGTCCTCACCATCAGAAAGACAGGGAAGAAATCTAAGGAAAAACAAAACAACCCAAAGAATGCAGCATGGAGATCAATGGGCTGACTATTCCCACGTGAGGACTCAACTAACAGGGACAACATAGCCTTAGCCTGCAGGCCAAGAAAGTTTAGAAAGGATTATGAAGGTTTTACTGAGCGTCTGCAGTGCACCTGACTGGTGAAAAAGGAGTGAGACTGAAGAACTGTCACTCAGATGTCAGGCTGCAACCTCTGAGCAGCGAATGCCACAAACCTCATAGTGCATCTGGAATGAAGTTGCAATCTATTTCGTGCCTGGAGCAATAGCCTTTACTCTTTTTAACACAAGACAAATTGAACTGCAGGACACTCATTCACTAACATCCATTTGGCTGGGGCCTGTCCTTTCACCCAATTGACCCCGTGCACTCAGATTTAAATGAGAAGTTAATCCGTCTCTGACCCCCAGCATATTGTTCATGTTTGTGCTCAGAAACTAGCCAAGTACAACAAAATATTCAGGAACAGGCGTATATTTTCCTTTATTTTCTAATGTCAGCAAGAAGTGTAAAATAGGTACTGTTCTTTATACTCACAAAGGATTTTTTTTACATACATTAGGGAATGAAAGAAAATTTAACCTCCAAGTTCTAAAGAGGCATTGTCTGCATTAAAAATGTTCGGCCAATGTTCCTTTCCTGTGGATTTGAGAGTTTGCAGATGTCTTCACCATTTTCACCATGACAGTATCACTGCTATCTGACAATGTGCTTCAATACAATTTGCATCAAATGGTTGTTCTGAAGAAAGAATGGTTTCCCAACAACTTTTCTTTGAAGACTGTTCTCAGTTAACTAAATTCTGATGAAAAACAAAACAGGAAATTTTGAGAAAGGCAGTGTTCTTTTTTTAACCAGGAATGCACTGCCATATTGACCATCCATCATCACTACAGCATCAGCTTTGGCTCAGTTAGTAGCACCTGCACTTGTGAGTCAGAAAAACGTGGGGTCAAATCCCCCTACAGAGATTTAAGCACAAAAATCTAGGTTGACAGTACTGCTAGGGTTGCTGTCTCAGATGGACATAGAATATCCTATGGTGTATTTTGAAGAAGAGTAGGGGAGTTAGCCCCAGTGGCCTAGCCAGTATTTATCCCTCAATCAACATTACAAAGTAAAAAGATTATGTGGACATTATCACATGTCTGTTTGTGGGACCTTGTGTACAAATTGATTGCTGTGCTTCCTACATCACAACAGTAACTGCACTTCAAAAGTACGTGTTTGATTATAAAACGGGTTGGGATGTCCTGAGGTTGTGAATTGTGCCACACAAATGTCTTTCTTTTCTTTGCTCATTAAATTAAGGGTGCTTGAAAGCTAGAATTCCAAACAATGTTGTGCCAGTCTTTTCTATTGTGGTTTCCAAGTCTACAGGTTGAAATCTTATCATCGGAGCACTGCTTGCTTTTAACAAACTATGATTTCCATGGATGTTCCCCTCTCTTTCCATTGAGTTGTCCATTTAAAATAGTGTGCATAAAATCTCCATCACTATATGGGTGAAATATGACATCTTCACTTTAATTATTCTCCCCATCAACTCAATTGTCATGCCAACTGCTGAAGATTTATATCATTGGTGCATTTAGCTGTTCTTAAAGAACTGACAGTTTCAAACACTCTGATCCTGCAACTCTTTGCACCCTACAGGAAAGAGCTCCACATTCATTATTTGAAAATGTTGGCTTTCTTACAATTTTTATTGGTCTGTCCTTCCAGATGGCATTTAAAGCTGTGGAAACCTTTTACACTATCCCATTTTAGTTTCCTTCTCACTATCACTAACATGAATTGAAGAAACCCAAAGCTCTAAAAAAAAAATCAAGCTACTTATCAGTTCTCATTATACTCACTGATTTGTCACCACTATGCACTTACATGATGTTTGTCTTCTTGACATATATCTCTGTTCCTTGATCATCACTGGGTCAAAATTCTGGAACTCCCTTTCTTACAGCACCTTCACCATGACTGCAGCGGTTCAAGAAGGTGACTCTTCTCAAGAGCAATTCGAGATGGGCAATAAATGCCGGCCTAGCTGGCAATGCCCACATCCCCTGAACAATTAAAGATAAGAAAAAATAATGACTTACATGAACAGAAATTGATGAGAGCCATCATGAGATGCATACAGAATTATCATTCATTGGATCATCCTTAAAAGGGGTGGTTTGGCTGCCTTGTTAGATCAGGACAGACTCTGTAATATACTCCAGAAAGTGTAGCCCTATTAATTATAGCTTTTTCTGCCCGGCATAACTTAGCCTTAATAAAAGGCTTTGACATGAAGATTCTTGTGGAAGTGGGCGTAGCTGCTTTGAAGGCAGAGGAGTAAAGAATGGAGCATCAGGAGGATTATCACCTGAAGTACTTCTCAATGACCACTGCAAGGGGCATCAGAACCCAAATTTACAAGGAAGCGTTTTTAACTGAAACAGTGCTCCTTTGTCAGCGTGGCCCAAACTCCTTCTCCCCCATCTTCAAATATATTAAAAGTCCTTCAAACCAATACCCATTCTAGAACATCACAATAAATCACATCAGATTTCTTTGAACCTATCTGACCATGCAAGTCTCAATTAATTGATTGAATGGCCTAAATTTCGCTGAACTGTGGTGGCAGGCTTGGAGGCATAGCGGGGGCGGGGGGGGGGGGGGGGGGGGTGGGGGTGGGGTGGGTTGGGGCTGCTGGGAAAATAGGAGGGAGACATGTAGGGATGGCTCTCCAATGCAAGGGCAATTCAAGGGCAATTAGGGATGGGCAATAAATGCTGGCCTAGCCAGCGACACCCACATCGCATGAATGGATAAAAAATAAATTCCCGTCACTAGCAAACTTTCCCATGGGTGGGCTGGGAAGCAGATCAGATTCCTGCTCTACAGAGGCAGGCAGCCAATTAACATTATTGAGGCTCCAATTAAGGGTGATTTTGCGGCCTTGCCGCTATTTTGCCAGAGAGAGAGCAGCCCCCCACCACGTGCGGAAGCCATCAGTTAAATGGAGGTGGTCTCCCTCTCACAGATCAGGGAGTCCATCAGAGTCGGAGGCATCATGCCGCAAAGAGGGGGCTGCATTTATAAAAGGCCACAATCATGGCCGAAACTGATTCATGTTGAGGTGCCCTCACAGTCCCTGACCTGCCTCAGCAGCACCCACCTCTCTGATAGGGCTGCCGAAGCTCTAGAGCTGCCGGCCCTCTGATTGGGCCTCCAGCTTCGGGAACCCATCTGCCATCTTTAATAGGACAGTGAGCTCAGAAGTGGCCAATTAGGGGGTTGTCTCCTAGACCATTGTGGTGCCAGTCTTGCTGTCGGCATGTGCAGGCTCAGGTCTCCCATTTGGTCCCAATATTGGAGTCCCAAAGCCCACAGAAAAATTCTGCCCAATAAGCAAGCAGAAAAGGTAGTCATCTCCGGATTATTTCCAGTACCATGTGAAAGTGGGTATAGAAATAGAAGGATACAGCAGATGAATATATGATTGGAGAGATGGTGCTGGAGGGAGGGCTTCAGATTCCTGGGACATTGAGATTGGTTCTTGTTGTGTGATTGCCTTTAAGAGTGATGTCCCTTTCAGATCTTAGTATGCTAATGAGCTGAGTACCAGGATGCAGTCATGTGACTACATGCCCATCTCACTCTGCTACTGAAACACCTAGAGGCAAGTTCTGTAAATAGTTAACTCTGTACTATATAATAGTTTAGCTGTAATAGAACTGTTTTGAGATCTTCAACCAACTGGACTCCACGCATCTCATTTATGTTGCATCAGACAACATGTAAAGACAGCTTTAAAAACTACCTTCCTACAGCTAAAAGAGAGAAAGTTAAAAAATAATTACTGGCCCAAACAGGGAAAGAAGAAAACACTTACCACAAGCTGTAGAAGACAGAGGTGAATGGCAGGCTGCAAATATATTCCTGTGGGTGAGTCATTGTGCTGACAGTAGAGGAATCCGCGTTTAAAAAAAAAAGAAGTCTTGAAGCCCTTAAAAAATGTATTCTTTTTTTCTCAAAGGCTCCCTGGGAGAGTAAAAAGTACAGGGAAGACCCAATCCTTTTCTTAGGCTGGTCGTGGTCAATGCCATTACAGGAGGCGTCCGATAGTGAAAAGCTCAGGAATCCTCCATTGTAGCGTGTAGCCAAAGCTATAAAAAGAAATCCATTAAATTACTCAAATGCTGCAGAGCGTTCACTCACTCAGCCAAAGTTTAAAAACTCCCATAAGACCACTGAAGCGTGAAGAATTGCCTATTGAACGGCGATATAAACAAACTCTAGCAGAGAGAAAAAGCACCTGAAATGCCTGAACTGTGTGAACAGACAGACTAGAAGGCTGGAAGTTAGATAAACAGACAAGCACAGCTAAACACCTGCTCCTGTCAATCAAAGCAGCCAAGAGAGTTTCTTAAAGGGGAAACAAGTGCAGAGTCATAACGCAAGTTCTTAAAGCAAGTTTTAAGCTAAAGAACAGCAGGAAAATGGATACCAAATTTCCCAGCATGAACTGGAAAGCCTTGGATATCCTATCCAAGTTCCAGCTTTTCAAAACAGAAAATGCAGTTATGCTTTACTGACCAAGTGATTACAAATCCATAAAAAAGGCTGTAAAAATACTAATAGCAGTTGGAAATAAGGAATTGCACAGAATCAATACCTCAGGCTTATCATAAGGGGACCAGAAAGATCTGGAAAAGATATGGAAGGTGCTAGAAGATCAGCTCCGATTAAACATAAATTTTAAAATTCACCGCCTGGCATTAATGTCCTACAGGCAACAGCCACAGGAATCAATAGACCAGTTCATTACTAGATGCCATAGTAAGGGCAACGAGTGCAATTTTTAAGAAGCTGAGCTGTCAGACCGAAAACTAGAGTTGGTGGTTGTATCAACATCCATTGAAGCATTTCAAAAAGACCTCTTGGGGAAAAAGAAAGGTCACAGCATCAATGCACTGCTGGAAGATGGCAGAAAATACAAAGCCATTGTAGGTGGACAACAGCATCTGCAAGCACCAGGTGCAGCCAACAATATCAGCACCATAACCAGGTGGAAAAGAGCAAGCAAGCTGTGTGGTAAGTATGGTTGGTCCCACTCACCACAACGTCATCCTGCATTTCACGATCTGTGCAAGGTGTGCGGTGTAAAAGGACACTGGGCCCGCCTGTGCAAGAATTCTGGCTCCAAAGACGCAGCCAGAAGTCATGGCAGGACACAGGCAAACAAATGACCGGGAAACAGCAATAAGGAAAGTGCTGAGACATGTATAAACACAAGCTGATACATGAAGTCCACAGCAAAAATGACCTGAGACAAGACCCAGAGGGAAGTAATTTTCAGCCAGAAGATGAACAGGCATTCCACATTGTAAACCTGACACATCACATTGATGAAGCCAAACAACTGGAAGCTTTCGCCACTGTTACCATCATGTGCCCAAAGAAAGCTGGCAGTGCAAATATCCTACCAGTTCGAATCCTCAAAGATATGTACCAGAGTCTTTGGATTTCAACGATACAACCAACAACAGCGAAGTTATCTGCATACAACGGGTCACCCATCCCTTGCAGTGGCACAGTGACAATGCAATGTACATATTGCAAGTCGGCATGGAAACCACAAACCCTCTACCTAGTAGACACAAGCAGACCAGCAGTGGCAGGACTACCAGCGTGTAAGAACCTCAACATCATAACTATCCACAAGAGCATTGCCAAGGGGAAATCTCCAAGGACCAGAAACTGCTCGCAAACTCTGACAGCATCAAACGGTGCAATCTGGAAACCCAGCAACGACATAACAATGCCGTGCCTTCACTTCTGTTCTGTAACTGCCAGCGCCACAACGAGCCAGAACGGACAGGTATCTCCATGAGACCAAGTACTCCTTCCCAACAAGTCCTTGACCTTGCGCCCAAGCCTTCAGATGCAGAGGATGAGGAGAGTTGATGGATATGCAATGCCCTGAAGAGGCAGAGGAGGAACGAGTTGAAGCATAGTCTGTTTGTTCTTTGAGATGCGGTGCCGGAACTTTCCAAGAATGACAAGGCCTCAAAAGCGGTCATCTTGAGAAGCGGCACAGAGTATGTCAGCAGGCTGAAGGTGGAGCAACAGAAACTGAATGCAGAGAGGGAGAAACTTCAGAAAAAACAGCAACAGCAAATTCCCTGTGTAAGAGTTGTCAAACTGCCAAGACGATGCATGGACTTTTAAGCCTCTATATTTGTAAATTTCTCAATTTCGATCCATGTGCAAATAATTTTGATGTTATCTAATTTTATTTATTCTTACTATTAGCATACGAGACTTATCTTTGCAAAGAAAGGGGATGTTGTGTGATCGCCTTTAAGAGTGATGTCCCTTTAAGATCTTAGTATGCTAATGAGCTGAGTACCAGGATGCAGTCATGTGACTACATGCCTGTCTCACTCTGCTAATGTAACACCTAGAGGCAAGTTCTGTAAATAGTTAACTCTCTACTATATAATAGTTTAGTTATAATAAACCTGTTTTGAGATCTTCAACCAACTGGACTCCATGCATCTCATTTATGTTGCATCAGACCATAAAACTGAAACAAAAGCTGGAAAAACAACTTCAGGTTTCCAGTGAAACTGATACTGGTTAGAACTGGATAAAAGAAGACAGAATCCTCCCCAGATCAGGCAGATCAGGAAGGAGCGGAGTGCCAGCAGGCAGAAGAAAGTGAAGACTGAATCCAAGATCTGTTTCTGTTACTTAAAGTAGCTGACTAACCAGACCTGGCCATACAGTACACAGGTTGTCACTGAAGGACTGGGAAACCAACTAACCAGACCCGGCCATATAGTGCACAGGTTGTCACTGAAGAATTTGGGAAACCGACTAACCAGACCCGGCCATATAGTGCACAGGTTGTCACTGAAGAATTTGGGAAACCGACTAACCAGACCCGGCCATATAGTGCACAGGTTGTCACTGAAGGACTGGGAAACCGACTAACCAGACCCGGTCATATAGTGCACAGGTTGTCACTGAAGGACTCGATAAAGAGAACACTGGTAAATCCACGCTATCAAGACTGTCATGAGCAGAGCTGAGGAGTTTCTGGAGAAGTGTGCCTTGTGGTAAAGACTGCACCGTAGAGTTCGGATTGAGAGAGAAATGTTGTCGGAAGAAGAACAGCAACTAAATCCTTGAAGAAAGGAGCTGAAAATCTACCTGAGGAGCTTTAGAGTTGTGAATAACTGTGTTTCTGTAACTGTTGCCATATGGACAGCCCAGTGGAACTGTGAGACCCATCTCTGTTGTATCTGATAGTTAATGTGTAATTTGTAACATAAATTAACCGTGATCTGTTTGATGGTTCATGTTTAATTTATGTTGGTTTTGGTTTGAGTATTAAAGTAAAATTCATAAAAGTGAAATCTTGCCCAGTTCTGATGAGAGGTCACGGACCTGAAGCATTAACTCTGCTTCTCTCTCCACAGATGCTGCCAGACCTGCTGAGTATTTCCAGCACTTTCTGTTTTTATTTCAGATTTCCAGCATCCGCAGTATTTTGCTTTTATCTTGTCTATTTGGGTTGGTTTCCTAAATTGGGGTCAATTGGTGGTTTTGAATCTTTTTGTTGGCAGTCTTCATGGGGATCATAACAAGGAAATAGTAAGGCATTAGATGGGGTCAGTGTAAGAGGGAACGTAATAAGGTCTAAGTTAGGTTTACTGTGCATGTATGAATGTGTGGAGTGTGGTAAATAAGGTTGGTGAGCTGCAGGTGGGAATATGATGTTGTGGCAATAACAGAGGTCTGGCTCAAAAAAGGGCAGGACTGGATCTTACATATTCCTGGATACAAGGTATTCAGGAAAGATAGGGAAGGAAGGAAAGGCAAAGGGGTGGCTGTATTGATTAAGGAGACCGTTACAGTGTTGGAGAGAGAGGATGCCCATGAACGGTTAAGGACAGAATCCATTTGGTTCAAGCTAAGAAACAATAGAGGTGCCATTACATTGCTAGGGGTATTCTATGGGCCACCAACTAGTGGAAGAATATAGAGGAACAAATTTGCAAGGAAATTACAGAGAGGTGCAAGAATTATAGAGTATTGCTGAAAATAAAGACAATAGGGGCATAGAGTACAAAAACAAGAAAGTTATGATAAACCTGTATAAAAAACTGGTTCCGTCTCAACTAGTGTTTTGTGTCCAGTTCTGGGCACTACACTTTTGGAAGGATGTTAAGGCATTAGAGAGGGTGCAGAAAAGATCCAGGAGAATGGTTCCAAAGATGAGGAACTTCAGTTATGTGAATAGGTTGGCGAAGCTGGGGCTGTTCTCCTTAGAGAACATTAAGAGGAGATTTGATAGAGGCGTTCAAAATCATGAGGGATCTGGACAGAGTGGATGGGGAGAAACTGTTCCCATTAGCTTTAGGATCCAGAACCCGAGGACACTGAGTTAAGTTAATTGGCAAAACAAGCAATGGTGACATGAGGAAACACTTTTATTACGCAGCGAGTGGTTAGGATTTGGAAAGCACTGCCTGAGAGTGTGGTGGAGGCAGATTCATTCATGGCATTCAAAAGAGATTTGATTAATTATATGAAGAGAAAAAAATTGCTATGGAGTAAAGGCAGGGAAGTGGGACTAGGTGAGTTGCTCTTGCAGAGAGCTGGCATGGACACGATGGGCTGAATGGTGTTTTCCTGTGCCATAATCATTCTATGAGTCTATGAAATAATTGCACCCTTTCCTGTATGAATATAACATCCCTGAATCACGGAGCATAAAATTAATGTGCTTTCTCCTTTCAATACAAGGAGCACAAAAGTGAGCACAAGCTATTCTATTTCTTCCTCACACTGGGGATTCATTTGTGTCTCAACATAGCTTTCACTTATCTATTGTAGAGTTTTGCATAGGTGCAACCTGAAGGCCAGGATCGTGAGAGGCAGTTGGCTGTTCTTATGGGCTTTTGGGACTGTCCTCTCAAGGCACTTGGTCCTGGGAGGGAGGGAACTGGCTGCATCTCAGCAGCTTGTGCTTGCTCAGCCTGGTGTTGCTACATATGGACTGCTTCCATTCTGCTCTATGGAGGAAGGCCAAATGCTTGGGCTTTTCTGCTGTACTGAAAATAGCAGCCCCATGCAGATCTACTTCTTCTACTGGGCCCTGGATCTGTGTCACATCTGATCAGTGGGCTGGCTGGTCTGATGTTGGATGTAGGTGAGCACTTTGGTGATAGTGACCACAATTCGGTTAGGTTTACCTTAGCGATGGGCAGGGACAGGTATATACCGCAGGGCAAAAATTATAGCTGGGGGAAAGGAAATTATGATGCGATTAGGCAAGATTTAGGATGCGTAGGATGGGGAAGGAAACTGCAGGGGATGGGAACAATTGAAATGTGGAGCTTATTCAAGGAGCAGCTACTGCGTGTCCTTGATAAGTATGTACCTGTGAGGCAGGGAGGAAGTTGTCGAGCGAGGGAGCCGTGGTTTACTAAAGAAGTTGAAGCGCTTGTCAAGAGGAAGAAGAAGGCTTATGTTAGGATGAGACGTGAAGGCTCAGTTAGGGCGCTTGAGAGTTACAAGCTAGCCAGGAAGGATCTAAAGGGAGAGCTAAGAAGAGCAAGGAGAGGACACGAGAAGTCATTGGCGGATAGGATCAGGGAAAACCCTAAGGCTTTCTATAGGTATATCAGGAATAAAAGAATGACTAGAGTTAGATTAGGGCCAATCAAGGATAGTAGTGAGAAGTTGTGTGTGGAATCAGAGGAGGTAGGGGAAGTGTTAAATTAATATTTTGCGTCAGTATTTACAGTAGAGAAAGAAAATGTTGTCGAGGAGAATACTGAGATTCAGGCTACTAGGCTAGATGGGATTGAGGTTCACAAGGAGGAGGTGTTAGCAATTTTGGAAAGTGTGAAAATAGATAAGTCCCCTGGGCCAGATGGGATTTATCCTAGGATTCTCTGGGAAGCTAGGGAGGAGATTGCAGAGCCTTTGTCCTTGATCTTTATGTCGTCATTGTCGACAGGAATAGTGCCGGAAGACTGGAGGATAGCAAATGTTGTCCCCTTGTTCAAGAAGGGGAGTAGAGACAGCCCTGGTAATTATAGACCTGTGAGCCTTACTTCGGTTGTGGGTAAAATGTTGGAAAAGGTTATAAGAGACAGGATTTATAATCGTCTTGAAAAGAATAAGTTCATTAGCGATAGTCAGCACGGTTTTGTGACGGGTAGGTCGTGCCTCACAAACCTTATTGAGTTTTTCGAGAAGGTGACCAAACAGGTGGATGAGGGTAAAGCAGTGGATGTGGTGTATATGGATTTCAGTAAGGCGTTTGATAAGGTTCCCCATGGTAGGCTATTGCAGAAAATACGGAAGTATGGGGTTGAAGGTGATTGAGAGCTTTGGATCAGAAATTGGCTAGCTGAAAGAAGACAGAGGGTGGTGGTTGATGGCAAATGTTCATCCTGGAGTTTAGTTACTAGTGGTGTACCGCAAGGATCTGTTTTGGGGCCACTGCTGTTTGTCATTTTTATAAATGACCTGGAAGAGGGTGTAGAAGGGTGGGTTAGTAAATTTGCGGATGACACTAAGGTCGGTGGAGTTGTGGATAGTGCCGAAGGATGTTGTAGGGTACAGAGGGACATAGATAGGCTGCAGAGCTGGGCTGAGAGATGGCAAATGGAGTTTAATGCGGAAAAGTGCGAGGTGATTCACTTTGGAAGGAGTAACAGGAATGCAGAGTACTGGCTAATGGGAAGATTCTTGGTAGTGTAGATGAACAGAGAGATCTTGGTGTCCAGGTGCATAAATCCCTGAAGGTTGCTACCCAGGTTAATAGGGCTGTTAAGAAGGCATATGGTGTGTTAGCTTTTATTAGTAGGGGGATCGAGTTTCGGAGCCACGAGGTCATGCTGCAGCTGTACAAAACTCTGGTGAGACCGCACCTGGAGTATTGCGTGCAGTTCTGGTCACCGCATTATAGGAAGGATGTGGAAGCTATGGAAAGGGTGCAGAGAAGATTTACTAGGATGTTGCCTGGTATGGAGGGAAGGTCTTACGAGGAAAGGCTGAGGGACTTGAGGTTGTTTTCATTGGAGAGAAGGAGGAGGAGAGGTGACTTAATAGAGACATATGATAATCAGAGGGTTGGATAGGGTGGATAGTGAGAGTCTTTTTCCTCGAATGGTGATGGCAAACACGAGGGGACATAGCTTTAAGTTGAGGGGTGATAGATATAGGACAGATGTCAGAGGTAGTTTCTTTACTCAGAGAGTAGTAGGGGCATGGAACGCCCTGCCTGCAACAGTAATAGACTCGCCAACTTTAAGGGCATTTAAGTGGTCATTGGATAGACATATGGATGAAAATGGAATAGTGTAGGTCAGATGGTTTCACAGGTCGGCGCAACATCGAGGGCCGAAGGGCCTGTACTGCGCTGTAATGTTCTAATTCTAATTCTAATTCTAATTCTAAAAAACTATGGCACACACCATCCTGACTTGGAACTATATCGCTGTTCCTTCACTGTTACTAAGTTAGAATCCTGGAACTCCCTCCCTAACAGCATGTGGGTGTACCTACACCCCATTAACTGCAACAGTTCAAGAAGGTGGCTCACCACCACCTTCGCAAGGGCAATTAGAGTTGAGCAATAAATGTTGGCCTGGTCAGTGATGCTCACATCCCATGAAAGCATAAATAAATAAAAAACAGCCTGCACTTCTGACCCTTGCCTCAGCATCCATTTTATTGATTATAATTCTGTGAGGTGCTATGGGATGTTTTTCTATGTTAAACTTGCTACATATTGTTATAGTTGTTTCCCATTCTACTTTCTGTTTCCACCAACTGCTTCATTCTCAATAAACACTATCCTCCCACTGCTCAAACTTCCCACCAGCCTGTCACTGCCTTCTCTCCTTGTACTGACTATACACCTGTTCAGCCACTCATTACAATCATACCCATTGTGTTTTCCTCTTATTCTTTAGACACAAACTCACTCAAGTAGGACTGGTAAACTATATTGTGAGTTCTTTTTCGAAGAATACAATATATCCAGATGGATGGAGCACTCTTACTGCACATCTTGGTTGGTCGACTAACACATTCCAACAATGCTGTCACATGACGGACAACATCATATCCTGTCTGATGATGTACACAGATTATGGACATACTACAACAAAATCCATAACCCTTTCCCCAGTAGTAATTATTCCCTCTACAATTACCATCTTCCCCAACTAAATCTTTACTACCCCATATCACTTACCTTGATTATTTGCTGGCTCAATCCCCAAAATATTACCAAGCCACAGTACTTCCTATGCTCTCAGCTGGTCACTACCCATTCACTGCTCCATATACTACGTAAAATACCTCCCTCGGCCAACCATCCATTACCCCACAGTATACTTCACATCCCTAGTCCTCTAAACTGCTCCTACACCACTGCTCAAATCCCAAACATGCCAAATCTTCCCATGTAACACAGGATAGAATTTCTTCAATGGATGTCCACTGGTTACTCAGCTGGTACCATACTTACAGGTTGCAGTGAGTCTGTGAGGAAGCAGCTGCCTGCGATTTCCTGTTGGCCATATGCCTGGACAGCAGGCAGAGAATCAGAATAAAGCTGCAGGTCTCACCTGACTGCTGCCAGTGAGGCCTTTTGGCTGCTGCTGGTGAACGTGGGCAGAATTGGTAAATCAGAAGAAAGCATATGAAAAAGCTTTAAAAACTACCAGAAACAAACTCCTTAAAGTGCGACTAAAAGGCATGGAGGTATCATGACATAAAAACTGTGACAGGAATTTAAGTGTGAAACAGACAGAAAGTGCACATGATATACAAAGCTTTTAATATTTTGCAGTTATACAGCTGGAGAGCAACAGACAGCCTTTAGGTTGCAGAGACAGGCCCTTGCACTAGGTGTTGTTCAGTCTCCCGACACTCGATTGTCCGATAGCCACAGCCATCCTGAAATCCGCTGGGCTTCTGGGAATGCCTCTCCCATCTCATTATAGTAAAAATACCAGGCCTGGACTTAACAATAGATCCAGTTAGATTCACTGGAGATGTCCCAGGTAATACCTGCACAGCATAATGGGGGCACAGACTTGACCTCCACCCTTTTCCTCTTCAATGAGAAATACAAATCCGTTAAGAGCAGTAAAAAGGAAATTTTATTCTCTTATCATCTTGCTTACTATGACCAACATCACCTCAGGTCCACTTCCTAATGAATCATCATAAGGGAGATGCAATGTTTCAAGTCTTGATATATTTATTTCCTCATGCTATAAGATTAGCAACTGCTCAGCATTGCTAACAGTACAGAGACATTTACCTAATTAAACCTTAGCTTCAGTTTGCAACCAAACACGTTTCATGCCAAAAAGCCTGCATGAGATTGTGCAGAGTGTTTACCTTGGCTGGGATCTTATGGGCCCCCCTGAGGCAGAGGAGGAGGCAGGGGGGCACAGAGTATCGCACTGGATAGTGGGGGTGTGGGGGGGGGGGTGGCGCGGGAACGTCACCTCCCCATTGCCAAGCGATCTTCCCAGGGGTGGGATAGGCCGGCAATGGCCTTTCGATCCAGAGGCTTTTGAGGGTCTTCAGTAGCCTATTAATGGTTAATTAAGGGCCTCTTCCCGCCACCACTGGGATCGTACCAATGGCGGGAGGAGGCCTTGCAACATGAGGCACTCTCCCTGCAGGCTTTGGTGGGGGGCACCTTCCTCCGTGGGCAATTTGTGGCCCATAGAGGACCCCCACCGAGAACAACTTTACTTCCTGGGACCCCCCTCTATCCCGACCCCTCGCCAGGGCCTTCAGGACTGGCCCCGGCAACCCCACATCACCTACCTCTGGGGTTCCTGAAATGGGCCTGGGTCCGAGGCCTCTGCAGTACTGGCAGTAGCCACCGCTCCCATTGGCGCTGCCGATACTGCTGGGCTGCCGGCCCTTTGATTGGCTGGCAGCCATGGAGGTGGGGTCCCTGTCTTTAAAGGGACTGGGATCTGGGCTCATGAATCTTTAATTGAAGGATCGGTCCGGTAGGCTGCGAAAATGCAGAGGCGGAGTTCCCCTGTCTTTTAGGCCCGGTGCTGGGAGCCCTGCCTCCTACACAAAATCCAGCCCCTTTTGTGGGTTTGAACCCAGAGAAAATTGGTGGACTGAAATTTTTCACAATAAGGTAAAAATGCAGATGATATGCTTAAACTAATTGCTATTATGAGCCACATCTGTCACCACAAATTATTTTCTGTAGGGCGAAGACATCAGACTTTAAATTATCTCAGGAACTTTGTAATTGTGAATAGAATGTGAGCAGGGTGAAACAAAAATAACAGATGTTTAGCCCCTCTGAGGAATAAAAAAAAAAATAAATGTGCCTTGTACCAAGAGTGAAACTTTAGGCTCTGACTGCTGACAACAATGATTGGGTTACTTATATGGACACATTGCTGGATACAAGGTGACATTCTAATAACATACTTTTCAGAATGGATCATAAGAATGCTTTTCATTATTGGTATTTCATATCCCTATTCTAATTAGCATACTGCTTGCGTGAGAAAGGAAGCTTTCACATGCTTGTGTATTTAAACAAGATCCTAAGGTGTAAGTGTCACTGAAACAGATCCACATGCAAAAACAGAACCTTTTCTATTGTAAAACGAGTTGGACACTTGAGACGTAGCGCAACCTCATGCTCTAAATCATAACAAAGCGAATGACAACTTAATCAGAAGGCATTAAATATTTGGCAACCAGATTGCTTTTGTAATCCGACATCTATTTCCTGCCACTTATTAATCCTAACACTTGCAGTTTCGAAACATATGGGGCCCCACTTCCCTTCCACTTCTGAGTTTGTGCAAGTACAAATAAAAGCACGCAGTAAACTGTGAAAAGCCCCAGCTTGTACCTATATACAATGTTGTAATTTATCTTCAGTGCTCTGGGAAGAAGAAATTTGAAGGGCTAGAGATTTGTTCAGGCCCAGTTTCAGGCTTGAAATTGGTGCTTCAAGAGTGTGTCAGAAGCTGCAGGCCCATGTGGCCTCATTACATTCCAAATTAGGTCTCAGCTCTCATCAGCATATTTCTGTTGAGCTATGGACATCAAAATGGCTGGCCAGAGACTGCGCGCTGTGTTGAAAAGAATCAATTTGGGCTGGCTTCCTCACTGGCAGTGACCCTTGGATGTGTCCTGGTAAAGTAGGGGGAGTGGTGGCAAAGAGGTGTGGGCAGGGAGAGTGTGGGTCAGCAGTGACCCTCAGTAGTGCTGTGGAGCACTGCAAGCTTAGATAAATTTACAGATCTGAATTTGTGTTTGGAATTATTGGATGGGAAGAAATTTCTCTGGTAGGGGCCTTGCAGTAAGCCTCAGTCTTCTCCATCCGAGCTTACTTGCATGCATACTAACAGGAATCAAAAAGATACCCCCCCCAAAAAACCCAAGGGAAAACATGCACTAGTATTTACAGTGGGGGCTGTCATGGGTTTCTTTGTGTTATCTTAAGCAACACAATGAGGCATGTGGATTCCAGTTCCTTGAAGATCTCTAGAAGGTTTATTTACAACTAAACTAATACACACAATACAGAGCAAACTGTATACAGAATCTTTGTCCAGGGTGTTACAGTGCAGAGTGACTGACTTCTAGTCATATGACTACATCCTGGTACTTATGTCATTAGCATACTGAGTTCTTAAAGGGACATCACTCTTAAAGCGATCATACAACAGGGGCAAATTCCACTAGGTCATAGGTTTCAAATTAGGGTCCCTGAACACTAGTAGCTCAGTGAAGGGATTCATGGGGGTCCATGAGATTATCAAGTGTCTATTTGTTTTCAATGAGATTTCTATATTTACTGACTTACTAGCATATTATTTTTGCTCCTGTATATGTAGATTAATTAAGAAAAGCTGCAGTATCCTTTGGATAGTTGTTACCATGCTTTGGCAGTTAGGACAGAGTATTCCCAGGAGTATCTCAATATTGGCAGGTGTCCCTAGGAATATGTCAATACTTGTCAAGAGTTGCCCATATATAAAAGTTTATTAGTTCATGGGCAACTAGAGTTTGCTGCCATCGCGACAGGGGAAAAGACAAGGAAAAAATCAAAGTGAAAGAAAATGCTGCAAAACAATTTACATTTACTCTTAATTATTATTTTTCAGTTCTCAAATCATGAACATTTTCATTTTGAACTTTGGGATTTTTGTAATCCAAGATTGAATGAAAAAACTTTAATAAGGTTTAAAAACTTTAAAAATTCCCATTCTCTTCTGAATGCTGGGGTATGGCTGTGGTCTAGCTTCTGGTGACTTATCCGCATTGTTATTCTTCATGATAGAGATTTGATACTGAGTATATGCAGGCATTTTGACTTTGGAGGCATTACTGATGCGTTGAACCCTCTCCACATTAGGCCAGGGGCCTCTGTTGCACCTCCATGAGCACAGGGCGTTTGCACCAAGTATGCAAATCCAGACGCTGACACCTTGCATATCCGGCTTAAAATTTTTCTTCTTCCAATCCCGGAATGCTGTATAGCATAGGGCCCTTTTGGCCACTACAAACAAGATCATCAAATTCAGCACAGACTGGAGATTGTCCCTAGGGACCTCCTGATCCACATGGCTCAGTAGTACCAGGCAGTGCTGCTTTTTATATCGTGGGCATTTGCCAAACAAAGACAGAGCATCACTCCTCAAAATCCATGATGCATTCTGGCTTACACTGCTGTCATGGTGCATAATTAGGATTTGTGATGTCACATTGAAACCTGGCAACACAAATGGCTATTTTCATGATACAAACCATTATCTTAAACCGATTAATTAATCCAGTATTAATATGAAGTTTCTTTTTATTCATCCAAGGGATGTGGGTAGCACTGACAAGGCCAGCATTTATTGTCCATTACCAATTGCCCTTGAGAAGGTGGTGGTGAGCCGCCTTCTTGAACCACTGTAGTCCATGTGGTGTAGGTACACCCACAGTGCTGTTAGGAAGGGTAGGATATTGACCCAGTGTGCTGCAATGCAATGTAATAACTACAGGAAAAATTAGTTAATTTTTTGATTAGGGTAAATCAAAACAGATATTTGACTCTAATCAATGTTATTTATATTATATATTTAAAAAATATAAGTCAATGGATAATGTAATCCATTAGAAATGCTGCAGGCTAGTAACATTAATGACCTGCCTAAAAAGAACCAGCTTGAAATCTCAGCAAGATAGATTTCCAAGCAATGAAAAGCAGCTGGAAAAATTCTATCATGTTTTATTGAATTTTCATATTCCCAAACTGTCTGGACTCTATGTAAGGCAAACTTGCACTACAGTGTAAACATGCTCCGCTGGTTGACTCTAGATCGGAAAGATGTGATCAATCAGAATATGGATACAATTAACATTTTTAGAGCCTTCAGCAGCATTTAGTGTTAGTACATTGAATCTGAAAATTTGAAGTTATGATCCTCCCCACTCAATCTGCATTTGGGATGCAGTGCTGTTGAATAGGTCATTTTTCTTTCTTGACTGAATTTGGTAGCAATGTTGTTGCAAGTCTGATCATTTATCACCAGCAGATTGTTCGAATCTTTTAACATTATACTTGTGTGTAGTGTTGTGCTGTGTTCTTAAGTCTTCTTTAAAATTAGATAAGAGTAGGCTTTACATTCAGATTCAACAAAATTTCAGGTACATGTCTTTTTCTCGCTGGTGTATATCTCCTCTCTATAAAGCCATGTGCTGAGTGTGCCTCTCAAAATGGTGTCTCCTCCTTTTATATGCCCCTATTAATAAAGCCCAGAATCCCTGATGCCTTTTTAATCACTTTCTCACCCTGCCCTGCTACCTTCAACAATTTTTGTACATATAGCCCCAGGTCCCTCTGCTCCTGCACCTCCTTAAAATTGTACCCTTTAGTTCATATTGCCTCTCATTCTTCCTACCAAAATAAATCACTTCACACTTCCCTGCATATTAAATTTCATCTGCCACGTGTCTGCCCATTCCACCATCCTGTCTACATCCTCTTGAAGTCTATCACTAGCCTCTTCAAAGTTCACATTACTTCCAAGTTTTATGTCATCTGCATATTTTGAAATTGTGCCAAGTCTAGGTCAATATATATTAAGAAAAGGATGGTCCTAGTACCGACCCATGTGGAATCCCACTGTATACCTTCCACCAGGCCCAAAAACAACCATTCACCACTACTCTCTTTTTCCTGTCACTAGCTAACTTCGTATCCATGCTGCTACAAGCCTTTTACTCCATGGGCTTCAACTCTGTCGACCAGCCTGTTGATTTCTTCTGGCTGTTGCTATGATTCTACAAGTGTTTGGTGCTTTCTATTGTTGTCTCATTGTAAAAGTCTACATGGAGTGATGTGGCAGGTGCTAAAGGACCTTTTCCTGACTTCAAGGCTTCACCACAACCCAGTTGCTCCCAGACATGGGTGTACTAGTAGGCATTCCTCTTGGAATGCAGCATGGTTGGGAGAATGAACAGAGGGCACACTGAGCAGGATAAGCTGCTGAAAGAGGGAGGAAGAGGAGGGGAGAAGGAGAAGACCATATCTGCCCAAAATGTTCAGGGTGCAATTCTCTTACCTGAACCTCAGCGAGGAACAATGTGTGCAATGTCTGTGCTTCAGTTAAGGAACTCCTCACTGAAATCTGCCACCTGCTGCAGCTGCAACTGCAACCTCAGAGCAGGGCAAGGACCGCATTGCCAATGGCTGTCAAGGTGACTGTGGTGATGAACTGTTATGCATATAGATTCTTCCAGGCTGGAGCTAGAGATATTTGCAGTTTGCTGTCCACTGTTGTGTAAGTGAGGTCACTGAGGCTCTCTGCTAATGAGAGCCAGCTACATTTTATTCTCTCTTGCCAGAAATAAGCAGGCAGAGCAAGCACATGGTTTCACGGATTGCAGGTTTCTCCATGGAGCAGTGTACCATTGACTGTACATACAAGGCTTTGTGGGTGTTGCATGTCAACTCTGCCCTATACCACAGCCAAAAGGGATTCCACTCCCTCAACATTCACCTGTTACGTGACCATAGACAGAGCATCACACAAGTCACCATCCAACATGCCGGCAGCAGTCATGATGCCTTAATTCTGCAGCAGTTCAACCAACATGGAAACCAAAGATTGGCTCCTGGACAACAAGGGCTATCCACTGATGCCATGGTTGATGACTTTGTTATGAAACACGCACACGCACACACACGCGCACGCACACACACACACCTTGCACACAATAAAAGCTATGCTCCCGCATGAAATCTGATAGAACAGACCATTGGCATACTAAAACACTTCCACTGCCTGAACCATTCTGGAGGAGCCCTGCAGAGAGGGTATCAAATTTGTGGTGGTCTGCTGCATTCTGCACAACCTCACTATCATGAGGGGATAGCCCTTGCCACCAAGTATACTGCAAAAAGCTGAGGAGCAGGAGGAAGAGGGGGAGGAGGAGGAGGAAGAGGATGGAGAAGTGGAAGCGGAGCAATTGGAAGGGAGGAGACAACCCAGACAGCCCCTTTTTGCACTTCTTGGGTACCTGAAAGGGATGGGGGGAAAGTAAAAGGTGCTTTCTTACACCATTTGCATCTTGTAAATCAGAAGAGAATGTGGGGTGACATGTGAGAAGGAGAATTAGGTGTGAGGGAACTATAATCTTCAATGGACTCAGCCCCACAATTAGCCACTGTTAGCAACGGGCATTCCAATAATGGCCAGCACTGGGGGTTAAGACATGCAGAGATGCCTGTCCCTCTCTGGCTAGCTCCTGCTGCTTCCGTTTGTGCACAACCTTGTCCTGCAAGAGAGGGAGATGTGTATCACTGAGTGTCATACAATCTGCTTGGCTGATGTGGCTGTTAGGGTTGATTAGCCGGCAGTGTGTGCAAGCTGTGAGATGCAGATGGGGCTTAAAGCAATACTATGCATGTGAGATGAGGTGAAGCATATGAATGCTAAGTGTGAGTCCTGACTGGTGGAGATTGTTGGTAGGTGAGTGATGGGGGTGTGTGCATTGAGCAGTGTCTGAGGCTAATAGTGCAGTTGGCAGGATTTGGCATTTGAAGATATATTCACTGACCTTGCCAACTTGTATGAGGTCATTGAACTTCTTGCAGCACAGCTTTCGGATCCTTAGGGCTTGACTCTTGGCATTGACATCCATGGCTATGTGCTCCCACTGCCTTTTGCAGTGTGTCTGGAGGGCCTCGCGGCCCCCTGCGGACACAGGACAAAGCGTCTACTTTCCACCTCCTCCACCAGTGCAGTGTCTGAAAACCTTGGAGCCTGCTCGCTCCCACATTGTGCCATTCTTCACTGTTTCCCAGGTCAGATTCACTTTCTGCACAACTCCCAGCACCTGCTCCAGCCACAGTGCAACCCCTCTTTAAGCAATGCAGGCTAGCTTTAACTTATGCTCGCAAGTTATGTTTTGGGGCCCCCTTGTTGATGTGTGCAGCCAATGAACAGCGTAGTTAGTGCTGGCTGCATGCAGCAATCACGCAAACCCCACAGCCTCTAATTGTATCCCTTAGTGTACCACTGGCAGTATGGCATTGACTGCCTGCTTTGTGCCTGTTCGCTATTCAGCTCCATTAAAGTTCATTTTACACTACTGCTCAAGACATGTTTCTACCCCATCATGTCTGAGCCCAATCCTATTCTCGACAGATATCACACACTTAGCTGCAGTAGGAACACAGGCACATAGGAGCAGGAGTAGGCCATTCGGCCCATCGAGCCTCCACCATTCAATTAGATCATCTACCTCAATGTCACTTTCCCACGCTATCCCCATATTCCTTGATGTCATTAGTGTCCAGATATCTATCAATTTCTGTCTTGAACACGTTCAATGATTGAGCTTCCACAGCCCTCTGAGGTAGAAAATTCCAAAGATTCACCACTTTCTGAGTAAAGAAATTCCTCCTCATCTCAGTCTTAAATGGCTTACCCTTATTTTGATACTATATCGCTTGGTCCTAGACTCACCAGCCAGGGGAAACAACCTATCTACATCCACCCTGTCAAGCCCTGCAAGAATTTTGTAAGTTTCAATAAGATCACCTCTCATTCTTTGAAACCCTAAGGAATACAGGCCCAGTCTCCTCAATCTCTCCTCATAAGACAATCCCGCCATCCCAGGGAGTGGTCTGGTGAGCCTCCATTGCATTCCCTCGATGGCAAGTATATTCTTCCTTTGACGTGGAGACCAAAACTGTACACAATACTCCAACTGCAGTCTCACCAAGGCTCTATAAAATTGCAGCAAGACTGCTTTACTCCTGTACTCAAAACCCCTTGCGACGAAGGCCAACATATCATTTGGCTTCCTAATTGCTTGCTGCACCTGTATGCCAGCTTTTAGTGACTCACAAACAAGGACACCCAGGTCCCTCTGGACATCAACGCTTCCCAACCTCTTACCATTTAAGAAATACTCTGTCTTTCCATTTTTTCTACTAAGTGGATAACTTCACACTTAGTAACTGGCAACAATCTCGAGCAGGAATCTATTTTAATTGTCTCCCTCTTCCCTCCCAGTCCAGGGACACTTTGGCCAACTATAGCACCCCTGCCATCACTGGAGCTGAGATCAGCCAACACAACAGAGACTGGGGCTGAAGCTGGATGTCTCTTCATCTTTGTGCCTCAATCTCACTTTGGGTGGCACCTTTACCAACTGAGCCACAGGAAGAACAGTAACATCCTAGCTTTAAAGGGATCCCATCAAATGTTAAACGTTAAAATGTGCTCAAAACTATTCAGCTTGGAGTTGGTAAGAAAGTTAGTGAAAATGACCATAAACATTTTTGTTAAGGGTTACAGATGTAAGGTGAAAATAAAGCTGTATAGGAATTTTTGAATTAGCATTGAGAACAAAAAAAGCTGCATATAAAGCTGCAAAGGCTTCACTCTGCAGAATTAAACTGGTCACACATAAATACAGCAGGTTCACTGCACCTTTGATTACTGTGTTTAAAGTTTACTGTGCCTCATCCCCTGAGGTAACTCAAATAAGCACTGTGCCATTCAACATGTCACAGTCACTTCATGAGTTATGGCTGTAATTATTATAAATGACTTCCAGTCACTTAGAAGGAAAAGCACATGCCCTGTACTTGTCAGCCTCCTTTGAAACATAAACATCTGCAGATACAGCTGAGTTACAAAGAAATAACTTAAGTTATAGACCCACTGACAATTTGTTGAGGCCGCTTTTGGAGTCTGCCTGACAGCCTGCCATTTGTAGCTCATTGAGATCCTATAAAAGTTATTTGTATGCCAAAATAATGTACATTTCAAATGTGGTGAGATCAGCAGAGGACATATCTCTCTAATTGGTTGAAATTAAAGCCTCATTTATTCCTAAAAGTAAATTATCTTTGGGAAGTAACAGGACAGATTGATGTACAGCAGAAGCCAGCAACATGGTTTTAGTTGTACAAAATCATTTTAGTTCAAGCTATTATGAATTTTTATATGTTATTTTGTTTTAGTTAATAGAAGTTCTTGATGCGAGGTGTGTAGTGGATCTAATTTTCACAGCATGTGTTGTGAAATCTTAACAGTTCTCTTTATGTGCTCCTGGGCGATGATCAAAAGGTCTACATACACCATTTCGAAGCTGATATTGGTCCTCTAGCGAGTGAGTCTGGGGAATTGATAATGGAAAACAAAGAAATGGCAGAGGCTTTGAGCAGGTAATCTGTGTCTGTTTTCACTGTAGAAGACTTAGAAAACCTGCCAAATATATTTGAAAATCAAGAGGTGAAAGGAAGGGAGAAACTTAAAACAATCACCATCGCCAGGGAAAAGGTGGTGGGAGAACAATTAGAACTAAAGGCTGATAAGTCCCCTGGACCAGATGGCCTGCATCTTAGGGTCTTAAAATAAGTGGCTGCAGAGATAGTAGAGCCTTTGGTTATAATCTTCCAAAATTCCTTAGATTCTAGAAGGGTCCCAGTGGATGGGAAAATAGTAAATGTAACACCTTTATTCAAGAAAGGAGGGAGACAGAAAGCAGCAAACTATAGGCTAGTTAGCCTAACATCTGTCATTGGGAAATTACTAGAATTCATTGTAAAGGAGGTTATAGCAGAATATTTAGAAAATCATAATGGGATCAGACAGAGTCAACATGGCTTTGTGAAAGGGAAGTCATATTTAACCAATTTATTGGAGTTCTTCAAGGGAGTAACAAGCAAGGTGGATAAAGGGGAACCTGTAGATGTGGTGTACTTAGATTTCCAAATGGCATTTGATAAGGTGCCACATCAAAGATTACTACACAAAATAAGAGCACATGGTATAGGGGGTAACATATAAGCATGGATAAAGGATGGGTTAGCTAACAGGAAGCAGAAAGTAGGGATAAATGGGTCTTTTTTGGGTTGGCAAGCTGTAACTAGTGGAGTGCCACAGGGAACATTGCTGGGGCCTCAACTATTTACAATTTATATCAATTATTTGCAGAAAGGGACTAAATTTGCTGATGACACTAAGATAAGAAAGAAAGTTGTCAAGAGGAGGTAAAGAGCCTACAAAGGGATGTAGGCAGGTTAAACGAGTGGGCAAAAATTTGGCAGTTGGAGTATAATGCGGGAAAATGTGAACTTGTCCACTTCAGCAGGAAGAATAGAAAAGCAGTATATTATTTAAATGGAGAGAGATTGCAGAACCCGATGGTTCAGAGGGATCTGATGCCCTGGTACATGAATCACAAAAGGTTAGTATGGAGGTACAGCAAGTGATTAGGAAGGCAAATGGAATGTTGGCATTTATTGCAAGGGGAATCGAGTATAAAAGTAAGGATGTTTTACTGCAGCTGTACAGGACCTTGGTGAGACCACATCTGGGGTACAGTTTTGGTCTCCTTATTTGAAAAAGGATATAATTGTGTTAGAAGAAGTTCGGAGAGGCTTCACTCGACCAATTCCGGGGATGAAGGACTTATCTCATGATGAAAGGTTGAGCAGGCTGGGCCTATACCCATTGGAGTTTAGAAGAATGAGAGGTGATCATATTGAAACATATAAGATCCTGAGGGGACCTGATAGAGTGGATAGCGTGAGGATGTTTCCTTTTGTGGGGGAAACTAGAACTAGGGGACACAGTTTAAGAATAAGAGGTCTCCCGTTTAAGATGGAGATGAGGAGAATTTTTTTCTCAAAGGGTTGTTAGTCTGTGGAATTCTCTTCTAGTGGAGGCAGGGAGACAAGGGAGTCAATGGTTATGGGGGACAGACAGGAAAGTAGAGTTGAGACCACAACCAGATCAGCCATTAACTTATTGAATGGCAGAGCAGGCTTGAGGGACTGAATGGCCTCCTGCTGCTCCTACATCCTATGTTCCTATGTGCTAAAAGAAGCAAAAGGCACTTTTTGCCAAGTGGGGGCATTTAGGAGGCTCAGCTGCCTATCTCTGAACCTCCTGACTCAGCATGTGTAACACTAACCCTCTTAATATAGGGCACACAAAAGGATCATCCTATGCATAACATTTTAATGATAATTTTATTACAATAAACTGTGCCTTAAATTCCTTAGCAGCCCAAATGAGTGTTCAGTGATGGCATGCTGGAACAGAGAGTCTCGAGGACTGAAGTTAATTCATCCACAGGCCTCATCAGATTAAATCAAGCAAGCTACGAGCGCCAATGTAGTGAATATTGGTAGGCTATTTAACCATTGGAGGTGCACAGTGATAGCAGTGTGTACCATCTACAAGATGCACTGCAGCAATGCACCAGAGCTCCTTAGACAACACCTTCCAACCCTGTGACCTCTACCACCTAGAAGGATAATGCATGGGAACATCACCACCTGTAAGTTCCCCTCCAAACCATACACCATCCTGACTTGGAACTATATCGCCGTTCCTTCACTGTCGCTGGGTCAAAATCATGGAACTCCCTTCCCAACAGCATTGTAGGTGCAACTATTCCACATGGACTGCAGTGGTTCAAGAAGGCGGCTCACCACCACCTTCTCAAAGCTGATCCATATGTTTCTATTGTATAATTAAACTCAGCCTGTGCAGCAGTTATGCTCCAACTAATGTGTAGTGGGAGGGTCACGCTGTCTCCTCGTCAGCTGCTGTGAACCAATGAGCAAGCATTTCCTCAGAGTCTGGAGCAGCTTCTGCTTCATCGGACATTCTCCGCAGGGTGTGCACCTCCGAGCCAGTAGGTAGCAGTGACGGTGGAGGGCGCCAGGTTGGGGCAGTTTTCGGCACCTGGAAGTCCCTTTGGGGATTTGGAGGAGTGTCTTTGGTGGGCTTGGGGGTGGAGCCAGAGAGCCCCAGGCAGCAGGCAGCAGCGTGGGCAGGAGAAGAAAGAGCCGGAGGGAACGGCCGAAGGTCTGCGTTAGCAATTGGGAAACGGTGCCGGCAAGGGGAAATTGGGTTGTGCATCCAGCTACCAAAGGCCATCGAGACCTAGCTCGGGAGCACGGAAGCCCCAGAGATCGAGAAGCCCTGAGATGCTGAAGAGGCTTCTGGTGATCTGGATACCAAGGTAATCTGTGGCTCACAGGTTTAAGTGGAGCGTGCCTGCTCTCAGCTTTGTTCTTGCACTGTGCTTCAAGTACAGTATTTAAGACTGAAACCCTCGTGAAGAATGGGGATAAGAGGTCGCGAGAGAAAGGTTCAGGATCACAATCCTGCACTCCTGCTGAAGCTAGGCATTCCTGTGTCCCATTGTCTAACAAACAAGTCTACCACACTGCTGATTTGAAATATTAAACTCTGAACAGTTTTCCTGCTTCGGGGTGGTGAGCAACGGTTGTCCACTGTAAAGAGTTTGTTTCTTTAAGATAAGTTTTTAGTCTTTACAAGTGTACTTTCATGTTTGGTGCCAGTGGAATAAAGAGACGCTGTGTTTTTTCCTGTGTTTACAAATAGCTTCAGTACTCTAGTCTATGGGAGAAAGAAGAATCAGGAACCATTACCGCACTTGATCACTTTCCTATGATCTTGCTGGAATGTGTACCCATGCAGACATCAAGACAGGACCAGACTCAATTGTGATGGCTGTCATAATCAAATAGCCAGTTGACACCCATTGGCTCACATAAAGAATAGCAATTCAAACAAGACTTTGGAGAGCTGTGTGTGTCTGTGGAACTATATCAGAGCAAAGGCTCGTAACTTCAGGAGAGGGGTGGAGGAAACCTGTCCGGACATCGTTCACCATTTTCGTAGACATGCAGTGAAGGCTCCATTACAAATGTCAGGATTTGGAGTCTTTCCTGTTTCCAGCTGAAGCTCCAGTATGGTCAATATGGAACAATGGCATTAAAATATATGCCTGATAAGCTGGCTCCCACAATCTTGACTTCAAGAAATACACTGCACTTTGGAAGTAATTATATGTGAAGTTTTTGAGACATTTAGATGTGATAAAGCACAACATAAATACAAGTACATTAGATTAAATAAAAATGCCCAGAATGTAAGTAGACAGTAATAGACCCAAAACGTTAGCTCTGTTTCTCTTTTCACAGATGCTGCCAGACCTGCTGAGTGATTCCAGCATTTCTTGTTTTTATTATAGACAGTAATAGATATTTACCACTAGAGGGGGTGAATTCACCATCTCAGACTCAGAATGGTAATTTAATTGATTTTCTTCATGCCCAAGTCTTCAAAGTTACATGCAGATTCAAAAGAAATTGATGGGCTTTCCCCAAAGGCAGTCATACCACTAGCTGTATTTGTAGTTTACACCTGGCAATTGTAATGCTATCAGCTATTTATATTTGCCCTGTTTCCAAACACAAATGACTGGAAGTTACATCAGCAGCTGGTGTTTTTTTGATTCGTTCATGGGATATGGGCATCGCTGGCTGAGTCAGCATTTATTGCCCATCATAATTGCCCTTGAGAAGGTGGTGCTGAGCTGCCTTCTTGAACTACTGCAGTCCATCTGGGGTAGGTATACTCACAGTGCTGTTAGGAAAGGAGTTCTAGGATTTTGACCCAGCAACAGTGAATGAACGACAATATAGTTCCAAGTCAGGATGATGTGTGGCTTGGAGGGGAACTTGCAGGTGGTGGTGTTACCATGCATTTGTTGCCCTTGTATTTCTAGGTGGCAGAGGTATGTCAGGCTGTTGCTTGACTGGTCTGTGGCACAGCTCTCCCAACTTTGGCACAAGCTCCAAGATGTTAGTAAGGAGGACTTTGCAGGGTCGACAGGGCTGGGTTTGCTGTTGTCGTTTCGGTGCCTAGGTCAATGCCAGGTGGTCCGTCAGGTTTCATTCCTTATTGGCCGATTTCAATATGATAAAACAGGATCTGGCCAAAGTGGACTGGCGCAGCTACTTGTAGGAAAGTCTACATCAGACCAGTGGGAGTCATTCAAAAAGGAAATATTGAGAGTTCCGGGCCAACATGTTCCCGTTAAGGTGAAGGGTAGGACCAACAAGTCCAGGGAACCCTGGATTGCCAAGGGATATAGAGGATTGGATAAGGAAAAAAAGGAGGCTTATGGCAGATTCAGAGGGCTGAAAACAGTGGAGGCCCTAGAGGAGTATATAAAGTGTAGGGGGGTACTTAAAAAAGTAATGTGAGTGAAGAGGGGACATGAAAAAACACTGGTGGGCAAGATAAAGGAAAATCCTAAGGCGTTTTATAAGTATATTAAGGGCAAGAGGATAACCAGGGAAAGAGTAGGGCCCATTAGGGACCAAAGTGACAATCTGTATGTGGAGCCAGAGGACATAGGTGAGGCTTTAAATGATTACTTTTCATCTGTGTTCACTATGGAGAAGGATGATGTCGGTGTCGAGATCAGGGAAGGGGAATTGTGATATATCTGAACAAATTAGCATTGAAAGGGAGGAAGTACTAACTGTTTTAACAGGCTTAAAAGTGGATAAATCCCCAGGGCCAAATGAGATGTATCCCAGGCTGTTATGTGAGGCAAGGGAGGAGCTTGCAGGCACTCTGACACAAATTTTCAAATCCTCTCTGGCCACAGGAGAGGTACCAGAGGATTGGAGGACAGTGAATGTGGAACCATTATTCAAGGAGTGTAGCAGAAATAAACCAGGTAATTACAGGCCGGTGAGTCTAACATCGGTGGTAGGGAAACTATTGGAGAAAATTCTGAGGGAAAGGATTAATTTCCACTTGGAGAGGCAGGGATTAAATAGGGATAGTCAGCATGGCTTTGTCAGGGGGAGATCATATCTAACTAACTTGATTGAATTTTTCGAGGGAGGTGACTAGATGTGTAGATGAGGGTAAAGCAGTTGATGTAGTCTACATGGGCTTCAGTAAGGCTTTTGATAACGCCCTGCATAGGAAATTGATTAAGAAGGTAAGAGCCCATGGGATCCAGGATAATTTGGCAAATTGGATTCAAAATTGGCTTAGTGGCAGGAGACAGAGGGTAATGGTTGAGGGCTGTTTTTGCAAGTGGAAGCCCGTAACCAGTGGTGTACCGCAGGGATCGGTGCTGGGACCTTTGCTATTTGTAGTGTACATTAATGATTTAGACGTGAATATAGGAGGTATGATCAATAAGTTTGCAGATGACACGAAAATTGGTGGTGTCGTAAATAGTGAGGAGGAAAGCCTAAGATTACAGGATGATATAGATGGGCTGGTAAGATGGGTGGAACAATGGCAAATGGAATTTAATCCTGAGAAGTGTGAGGTGATGCATTTTGGGAGGACTAACAAGGCAAGGGAATATACAATGGATGGTAGGACCCTAGGAAGTATAGGAGGGTCAGAGGGACCTTGGTGTACTTGTCCATCGATGACTGAAGGCAGCAGCACAGGTAGATAAGGTGGTTAGGAAGGGATATGGGATACTTGCCTTTATTAGCTGAGGCATAGAATATAAGAGCAGAGAGGTTATGATGGAGCTGTATAAAACGCTAGTTAGGCCACAGCTGGAGTACGGTTTACAGCTCTGGGCACCACACTATAGGAAGGATGTGATTGCACTGGAGAGGGTGCAGAGGAGATTCACCAGGATGTTGCCTGGGCTGGAGCATTTCAGCTATGAAGAGAGACTGGATCGGCTAGGGTTGTTTTCCTTAGAGCAGAGAAGGCTGAGGGGGGACCTGATTGAGGTATACAAAATTATGAGGGGCATTGGTAGGTTAGATAGGAAGAAAATCTTGTCCTTAGCGGAGGGGTCAATAACCAGGGGGCATAGGTTTAAGGTAAGGGGCAGGAGGTTTAGAGGGCATTTGAGGAAAAAATGTTTCACCCAGAGGGTGGTTGGAATCTGGAACGCACTGACTGCAGGGGTGGTAGAGGCAGGAACCCTCAACATTTAAGTAGCATTTAGATGAGCACTTGAAATGCCCTAACATACAAAGCTACGGGCCAAGTGCTGGAAAATGGGATTAGGATAGGTGCTTGATGGCCAGCACAGACATGATGGGCCAAAGGGCCTGTTTCTGTGCTATATAACTCTGTGACTGCACAACTTGCTAGGCCATTTAAGAGTCAACCACTGTGAGTCACATGTAGGCCAGGGCAGGTAAGGACAGCAGATTTCCTAAAGGACATTAGTTCACAACAATTGATAATGGCCATCTATAGAGTAGCTTTTTAATTCCAGATTTATTATCTGAATTCAAATTCCACCTTCTATCATGGTGGGATTTGAACCCATGTCCCCAGAGCAATATCCTGGACATTTGGGTTACTAGTCCAGTGACAATACCACTACGCCACTGCCTCCCCTTAGGGGATGCTCTAGCTACATAGCTCAAGATAGTTTTAGCGTTTTATTTGTTCTCTGGTGCGGGTACACCCACAGAGCTGTTGGGGAGGGAGTTCCAGGGTCCAGTAACAGTGAAGGAACAGCAAGATATTTCCAGGTCAGGATGGTGTGTGGCTTGGAGGGGAACTTGTAAATGGTGGTGTTCCCATGTGTCTGCTGCCCTTGTCCTTCTAGGTGGAAGAGGTTGCAGGTTTAGTAGGTGCTGTCGAAGGAGCCTTGAGGAGTTGCTGCAGTGCATCTTGTACATGGTACACACTGCTGCCACTGTGTGTCAGTGATGGAGGGAGTGAATGTTTAAGGTTGTAGATAGAGTGCCGATCAAGTGGGTTGCTTTGTCCTGGATGGTGCCGAGCTTCCTGAGTGTTGTTGGTACTGCACCCATCCAGGCAAGTGGAGAGTATTCCAACACACTCTTGACTTGTGCCTTGTGGATAGGCATTTGGGAGTCAGGAAATATTAGCATTGTTCAGTTAGTTGTACTGATGGGACGTTTTCCTCAGACCCCAGCACTGTCTGTTCACAAGCTTTATTTCAAATAATTTTGAAAAACAAGAGGACAAACTTCAAAAGCTTTATTGAGGTAAGATGTACATTAAACAGTAGCCATAGCAATTTCTAATGATAATAATGAGAGAATCTATTACCTTGCAAAAAGGTTTAAATTATGTCTGCATGTCCTTGACAACTGTCCTCAACCCTCCAAATCTATCTTACCTAAAGTGTGCATTTAAATTGACAAGTATCTACCACATTATTGTCTCCACCAGTGTACTCAGGGAAAAAAAGCATACAAAACCAAACCATTCCACAAATTCCATTATAAATATTGTTTGAAACTTATCTAGTGGATCCCCCCTGATGTTGTTTACAGTGCATTGGAGGTCTGGTGCATGGGAATGGATGGGGAAGTCTACCTTTCCACTGAAAGAGACTGGAAAGAGGTTTGTAAGAGATCTCCCCAGAGGTACTGAAGGTAAGCTGTAAGTTCATAAATTAATTATGTTTTCCTTACTGAGGTAAACATCACAATCATATCATAAATAAATCTCTGCATGTACTGTATGTAAACAGCTCTTTACCATTTATTTATTATTTAGAGATACAGCACTGAAACAGGCCCTTCAGCCCACCGAGTCTGTGCCGACCAACAACCACCCATTTATACTAACCCTGCAGTAATCCCATATTCCCTAACACCTATCTACACTAGGGGCAATTTACAATGGCCAATTTACTTATCAACGCGCAAGTCTTTGTGGGAGGAAACCGGAGTACCCAGCGAAAACCCACACGGTCACAGGGAGAACTTGCAAACTCCACACAGGCAGTACCCAGAATTGAACCCGGGTCGCTGGAACTGTGAGGCTGCGAGGCTGCGGTGCTAACCACTGCGCCACCCATCTGTTTTGGATGTGAATTTTTATAGTGAATACCAAGAATATATAAAACTTAAGAAAATATTGTACTAATATGCATCTTTCCTTCATTACCAAATATCTCTGCAATAGTTAGTACTATTAACAAAAGTTTTTCCCTAAACATTCAGGCTTAATTCCCTCCAAACATAAATAATGGGATAATCCTTCCAGATGTTACATTGTTTATATGAATCAGTACTGATTGGTTTGATTTGCAATTCTGAGATAAACAAACAAAAGATGCAACTGGTGCAGCATTGGAAATTCTCATCAGCTGCTCAGTGTTCAGTTGTCTTCCTGCACTTGGCAACTATTGTTGCAGAAGGTTAGCTAATACAATATGCACCAATTTTGATTTCAAAGTTACCTCAGACAAAGTTGAAGAGTTCATGCTGTACCTTATCGTTGATGTTTTATACAAAACAATCTTGTTGCGGAAATGCTGCTAAGAGTAGTCTTTCTGCAGGTGTGGTAGGGCGGGGGTGCGGTATTCACGTGTAACAATTTTCTGTGGATATACAGAGCTGTGGAAGCAGTGAAGTTTACAAAAGACAAGTCCTGGTTGTTCCGTAAATATCCAGTTATACTATCAATCATTAAAAACAGTCTTGAAACTATAGACATAAATGTATGCTGGGAACTGTAGTTTTCAACCTAGTGAGTCTCATCAGTTGAGAGTGATTGAGAGGAAAGACCACTTTAGAAATGGGGAGCATCAGCATTAACCACCCCATTTTAATGCTGTCACTGACCCTTTAATGCCAATTTGGCCAAGTGAAAATCAGACACTCATAGAAAATTTACAGCACAGAAGGAAACCATTTGGTCCATCATATCTGTGCCAGTCGAAAAAGAGCCATCCAGTCTAATTCCACTTTTCAGTTCTTGGTCTGTAGCCCTGTAGTTTGCGGCACTTCAAATGCATATACAAGTATTTTTTAAATGCAATGAGGGTTTCTGCCTCTACCACCCTTTCAGGCCATGAGTTCCAAGACCCCCACCACCCTATGGGTGAAAGGATTTCTCCTCAAACCCCTCTAACCCTTCTGTCAATTACTTTAAAGCTATGCCCCCTGGTTATTCGCCCCTTTGCTAAAGCAAATAGGTCCTTCTTAATCATTCTGTCCAGGCCCCTCATAATTTTATACACCACAATTTAATCTCTAGTCAGCCTCCTCTGTTACAAAGAAAACAACCCCAGCCTATCCAATCATTCCTCATAGCTAAAAATTCTCCATTCCTGGCAACATCCCCGTAAATCTCCTCTGTATCCTTTCTTGTGCAATCATATCCTTCCTGTAATGTGGTCATCAGAACTGAATGAAGTACTCTAGCTACTTCCGAACTAGTATTTGTACAGTTCCAGCATAACCGCCCTGCTCTTAAATTCTATGTCTCAGCTAATAAAGGAAAATATCCCATATGCCATCTTATTAACTGCCTTATCTACCTGTCCTGGTACCTTCAGGGATCTGTGAATAAGCACTCCAACATCCATCTGTTCCTCTATACTTTTCAGTATTCTATCATTTATTGTGTTTTCTCCTGTCTTGTTTGCCCTTCCCAAATACATTATCTCGCACTTCTCTGGATTGAATTCCATTTGCCCTTTTTCTGCCCACCTGACCAGTCTATTGATATAGATTCATATAGCATTACAGCACAGTAACAGGCCTTCGGCCCAACGCGCCTGCGCTGACCATCAAGCACCCGTCCTAACTAATCCCATTTCCCCGCACTTGGCCCGTAGCCTTGTATGTTATGGCGTTTCAAGTGCTCATCCAAATACTTCTTGACTATCTTCCTGCAGTTTACAGCCTTCTTCCTCACCATCAACTACACAGCTAATTTTTGTATCATCTGCAAACTTCTTAATCATGCCCTTGTATTTAAGTCTAATTCATTGATATATACCACGAAAAGCAAGGGGCCGAGATCTGAGCCCTGTGAAACCCCACTGGAAACAGCCTTCCAGTCACAAAAACATCTGCTGACCACAACCCTTTGCTTCCTGCTACTTAGACAATTATGTATCCAACTTGCCACCTACCCTTGGACCCCATAGGCTTTTACTTTTCTGATGAGTCTGCCAAGTTGGACTATATCAAAAGTCTTGCTAAAATCTATGTAGACTACAACAAATCTGCTACACTCATTTAACCTCCTTGTTACCTCCTATAAAAATTCTATCAAATTAGTCAGAAATCCATGCTGATTGTCTATGATTAATCCATGTCTTTCTAAATGACGCTTTATACTATCCTTCAGAATTCTTTTCAATAATTTGCCCATCGCTGAGGTTAGGCTGACTGGCCTGTAGTTACTCAGTCTAAACCTTTCTCTCTTTTTAAACATTTGCAGTCCTCCAGCACTATGCCTGTAGCAAGGGAGGATTAGAAAATGATGTTCAGAGCTCCACTATTTTCTCCCTTGCTTCTCTTAGCAGCCTGGGATACATTTCATCTGGTCCTGGCGATTTATCCAGAAATCCCTCCTCATCTCAGTCTTAAATGGCCTACCCCTTATTCCGAGATGATGTCTCCTGGTTCTAGACTCACCAGCCAGAAAACATCCTAACTATATCCACCCTGTCATGCCCTATAATAATTTTCTAAGTTTCAATGAGAATACCTCTCATTCTTCAAAACTCTAAAGAATATAGGCCCAGTTTCCTCAATCTCTCCTCATAAGACAATACCATCATCCCAGGGATTAGTCTGATGAACCTCCATTGCACACTCTCTATGGCAAGTATATTCTTTCTTAGATGAGGAGACCAAAACTGTACACAATACTCCAGCTGCGGTCTCACCAAGGCTCTATACAACTGCAGCAAGACATCTTTACTCCTGTACTCAAAACCCCTTGCGATGAAGGCCAACATACCACTTGCCTTCCTAATTGCTTGCTACACCTTCATGCTAGCTTTTAGTGACTCATGAACAATGACACCCAGGTCCCTTTGGACATCAACACTTCTCAACCTCTCACCATTTAAGAAATACTCTGCCCGTCTGTTTTTTTTCTACTAAAGTGGATCACTTCACACTTATTCATATTATAGTCCATCTGCCATGTTCTTGCCCATTCATGTAGCCTGTCCAAATCCCCTTATAGCCTCCTCACAACTTACATTTCCACCTAGTTTTGTGTCATCCGCAAATTTGGAAATATTACAATTGGTCCCCACATCCAAATCATTTATATAGATTGTGAACAGCTGTGGCCCCAGCACTGATCCTTGCATTACCCCACTAGTAACAGCCTGCCATCCTGAGAATGACCTGTTTATTCATACTCTCTCTTTTCTGTCTGTTAAGCAATTCTCAATCATGCCGGTATATTACCCCCAATCCCATGTGCTCTAATTTTGTTTACTAACCTCCTGTGTGGACTTTATCAGAAGCCTCTGAAAATCCAAATACACCACATCCACTGGTTCTCCTTTATCTATGCTACAAGTAACATCCTCAAAAAAACTCCAACAGGTTTGTCAAACATGATTTCCCTTTCATAAATCCATGTTGACTCTGCCCAATCAGATCATTATTATCCAAGTGTCTAGTTATCTCATCCTTTAGAACAGAATTTTTCCTAGTACTGATGTAAGACTAACAGGTGGATAGTTCCCCAGTTTCTCTCTCCCTCCTTTCTTAAATAGTGCGGTTACATTTGCTACTTTCCACTCTGCAGGAACCTTTCCGGAGTCTAAAGAATTTTGAAAGATAACCATCGCATACACTATCTCTATAGCCACCCCCTTCAACACTCTGGGATGTAACTCATCTGGCCCAGGGGATTCATCAACCTGCAATCCAGTTAACTTTGAGTTCTACCTCTTTATTAATACTAATTTATTTCAGTTCTTTCAAAAGTCCCTTGGTTCCCTAGTATTTCTGGGAGATTTTTGTATCTTCTTCTGTGAAGACAGACACAAAGTAATTGTTTAGTTTCTGTGCCATTTCCCTATTCTCTGCTATAAATTCTCCTGTCTCCACCTGTAATGGATCCACATTTGTCCTTGCTAATCATTTTCTTTTCACATACCTAAAGAAGCTTTTACAGTCCACCTTTATGTTTCTTGCTAACTTGCATTCATATTCTTTTTTTCCCTTTTTTATCAGTTTCTTGGTCATCCTTTGCTGGATTCTAAACTGAATCACAGAATAATACAGTGCAGAAGAGGCCCTTCGGCCCATCAAGTCTGCACCGATGCATTGAAACACCTGACCTGTCTACCTAATCTCATTTGCCAGCACTTGGCCCATAGCCTTGAATGTTATGACGTGCCAAGTGCTCATCCAGGTACTTTTTAAAGGTTGTGAGACAACCTGCCTCTACCACCCTCCCAGGCAGTGCATTCCAGACCATCACCATCCTCTGGGTAAAAAAGTTCTTCCTCAAATCCCCCTTAAACCTCCCGCCCCTCACCTTAAACTTGTGACCCCTCGTAACAGACCCTTCAACTAAGGGGAACAGCTGCTCCCTATCCACCCTGTCCATGCCCCTCATAATCTTGTACACCTCGATCAGGTCACCCCTCAGTCTTCTCTGCTCCAGTGAAAACAACCCAAGCCTGTCCAACCTCTCCATAGCTTAAATGTTCCATCCCAGGCAAGATCCTGGTGAATTGCCTCTGCAACCCCTCCAATGCAATCACATCCTTCCAATAATGTGGCGACCAGAATTGCACACAGTACTCCAGCTGTGGCCTTACCAAAGTTCTGTACAACTCCAACATGACCTCCTTGCTTTTGTAATCTATGCCTTGACTGATAAAGGCAAGTGTCCCATATGCCTTTTTCACCACCCTATTAACCTGCCCTTCTGCCTTCAGAGATTTATGGACAAACACGCCAAGGTCCCTTTGTTCCTCGGAACTTCCCAGTGGCAGGCAATTCATTGAATACTTCCGTGTCACATTACTCCTTCCAAAGTGTATCACCTCACACTTTTCAGCGTTAAATTCCATCTGCCACTTTTCTGCCCATTTGACCATCCCATCTATATCTTCCTGTAACCCAAGATACTCCACCTCATTGTTAACCACTCGGCCAATCTTTGTGTCATCCGCGAACTTACTGATCCTACCCCCACATAGTCATCTATGTCGTTTATATAAATGACAAACAATAGGGGACCCAGCACAGATCCCTGTCCGCACTCCCTGGAGGAACCAGCCTCATCAGACTCCAAAATGGAATACCGATTTGCAAGCAGGACCCCAGGGGACTCCTGAACTACCTGCCTGATTCTCTTGGACTGCCTGGTGTTCACCCATTCCCTTCCTTCCTTCCTCAAGTCCCTTCAGCTGCGGTGTGACCACCTCTCTATACGTGCTATCCACAATGCTCTCAGACTCGCGGATGCTCCACAGTGTTTCCAGCCGCTGTTCCAGCTCTGAAACCTGAGCTTCCAGGAGCTGCAGCTGGACACACTTCCTGCACACATACTGATCCCGGGGACTGGAAATGTTCCCGGATTCCCACATGCAGCAAGAGGAGCAAACCACGGCTTCAAGCTCTCCTGCCATGACTAAATCCTTTAAATTTAAAACTTTAGAAGATTATAATTTTAAAAAACTAAGTCTCGCTAAAACAATGACTTACAATTCAATCCACTTTGAAAAATACTCACCAGTCAGCTGTGCTCTTTGGAAACTCTCGGCTCCCCTCACTCTAAGGACAGGTAGGAAATGAAAGGAGCTCCTCGCTCCCTCCTCACCGAACTTCCTCAGTCACCAAACTTCCACTTTAACACTCTAATGCAACCCAAGTCAGCATTCCCGTGCAAACTGCTTACAATCCTCAGGCTTACCACTTTCTCTGGCAACCTTAGAAGCTACTAAAATAAAATCAAAATACAGCAGATGCTGGAAGTTTGAAATAAAAACAGAAAGTGCTGTTAATACTCAGCAGGTCACACAGCATCTGTGGAGATAGAAGCAGAGTTCTGTTTTTATTTAACCTTATAAGCCACTTCCTTTGATCCAATGCAATCTTTAACTTCATTTGTTAGCCACAGTTGATTAATCCTTTAGGGTTTTTGTGTCTCAGATGAATAAAATACCAGCCATTGCCTGTCTCCCATCAAATCTTTTAATGCATTTTCCCAATCCATCATAGCCAACTTGTCCCTTATACCTTCATAGTTTGCTTTGTTCAGATTTAAGACCCTCGTTTCAGAATGAACTATATCACTTGCAAACTTCATTTAAAATTCTATCATATTATGGTCACTATTTCCCAAAGACTCCTTTACAGCAAGGTTATTAATTAGCCCTTTCTCATTACATAATATTATATCTAAAATAGCCCAATCCCTAGTTGGTTCTTCAATGTACTGCTCCAGAAATCCATCTCGTACACACTCCAGGAATTCATCCTCAACAGCATTAGTGTTAATTATGTTTGCCAAGTTTATATATAAATTGAAGTCACCCATTATTACTGTATTGCCCATGTTACATGCAGCTCTAATTTCCTGATTTATACCATGCCCAACTTTACCACTACTGTTTGGTGGCCTATAAACAACTCCCACCAATGTTTACTGCCCCTTGTTGTTTCTTAGCTCCACCCAAATTGATTCTACATCATGATCCTTCAATCCAAGATCCTCTCTCACTAATGTACTGATCTCATCCCTTAAGAGCTTTACTCCACCTCCTTTTCCTTTTTGCCTATCTTTCCTAAATGACAAATATCCTTGAATATTCAGTTCCCAGTCTTGGTCACCCTATAACCATGTCTCTGTAATGGCAATTAAATTATACCCATTTACCTTTATTTGTGTCTTCAAATCATCTACCTTGTTGTGAATGCTGCGTGCATTCAGATAGAGTACCCTTAACTTTGTCTTTTTAACATTATTCCACATTCTGATCCTATTTGATGCTGGTCTTCGTTTCATCTGCCTTCTAATGGGGTAGGGCTGTCTTCCGGAACAAAGCATCCAGGTAACTTCCCCCCTCCCTGATGCATCGCAGTGTCTGTAGCTCAGCCTCTAGCTCATCCACTCTGATCCGAAGCTCCTTGAGCTGCAGACACGTACTGCAGATGTGGTTGCCGTGATCACACTGGTGTCCACCACCTCCCACATGCTACAGCTGTAACATATCGCCTGCTCTGCCATCTCTATTGTGTTTTAATTAACTATTTGATTAATTATTTATAGATTTTAAAAATCATTTTAAAAAGTTTTTAAATTAATGCCTCTACTCACCAATCACTCACGTTACTAATTTAAACCTTAGTAATACTAATAAGTCTTACCACTTCTAAGGTAATTACTTGAGGGTTATTTTTAAAATAAATTTTTATGTTTTTCTAATTTTCCAGCGTTTTACACACAGACCCTAACAGTTACTCACCAGTCAACACATTGCTGTGATGTTAGATTTTTGTTCACTCTTACTTCAAACCCAGTCCACGCCGACTTCCAGCCTGAGCCTCAGCCACAGCCTGCCTCTCCGTTCTCCCATGTAAATATAGGCCCCGACTCTCAGGCTGGATTTATACTCTCCCTCTCCAGTGCTTTTCCTTGCAAGTCTGCTGCCTCTCCAGTCTCCCAGGTGACGCCCCCTCCTTGTTTAACCCCCTCTCTATCCCATCTCTAAACCTGTAACCAGGAATGTTGAGCTTCCATTCTTTAAGCCATGTTTTATAAATAGCTATGATATCATACTTCCAAGTGTCTACCTGTGCCATCGTTTCACCTGCCTTTTTCACTAGACTTCTTGCATTGACGTATTTACCAGCAGCTTAGCAGCAAGAGGAGGAGAAGCAGGAGGAGGGAACTAACACATCCCCTTTACAGCCAAACTGTCCACGATCATCTCATTTGACTATGATTCCACTGAACACAACTCCAAACCCGCACTGTACATCATACTCCTTACCATCCCTTGTGCACCTCCTTTGTTCCTGTCTTGTGTGTGCCTTTACATATCCTCAGTGCTCTTACGCAGTGGCTGCAGCATGGTTGGTGGAAAGCTGCTGACTTTCAGTAGGGGAGACTGCAGATGGCCTTGCAGGACCTCCTGGAGCAGCTCTGGAGCTTGAGGGCCTGGCTTCAGACTGCACCCTCTTGGCATGGGTGGAATCAGTCTGGGTTGGCTGGCTGAGAGACAACAGCAGGGTCACTCCCCCGGGGCGGCACCTCAGCAATCCTCGTAATCTGCTGGAGCACAGATTGCTGGACTGCTGTGAAACTTTGTAAGCCCCTTTGAGCACTGCAATCTGCAGTCATGATGGCAGCAGTCTAAGCCTTTGCAGGGTCGACTGGGCAGTGTGTGCCTTTATCGTTTCTGGTGCCTAGGTCAATGCCGGGTGGTCTGTCCAGTTTTATTCTTCTTTGACTTTATCAGCAACTGGTGAAAGAGCCTGAAGTGCAAGAAGATCAAGAGATGGATGAAGAAGAAATACCATCACTCTATCACACTCACAGCAGCCAGCTCAGAATTTGGCACTGTGTGAATTTTCGGGGGCATCATGGAAGCAGGATCTGCATGTGTTGAGTCACCGGGCATGAGTGGCCTATAGCCAGGACAGGAGGGAAGGAATGTGCGGGTGACAGCACCCTAGAGGGTGAGGTTGCACATGAGTTCGAATGCAGATGACTCAGGTGAGGACCTTGAGGTGACAGTCTAAGCCTACATGGCAACAAGCTGAGATTTCATGACTTCAGTCATAACTGTGGCAGTGAGACTGCTTGTGCTGCAGTGAGACACTGGCCATTAGATTCTGCATCAGGGTCCACTCTGCAAGTGCTCACATGGCATTGGTCACCACTTCCACACTGGAAAGGATAGGCTCCAAGCTCTGTGCAAAGCCCTGTGCCAAGGTGGAGCCAGACTCCTCCATGCTCTTTCACAGTAACAGCAAGCTTTCTGGCAGCCATACCAATGCACCAAGCAATACTGTATGCATGGCCATAGCCCTTTTCTGTATGACACCACCTCAAAGTCCTCACCTTTTGATCTTTTTGCACTTCAGGCTCTTGCACCAGTTGTTGACAAAGTCAAAAAAGAATAAAACTGGACAGACCACCCAGCATTGACCTGGCCACTGGAAACAATAACAGCAAACCCTGCCCAGTCAATCCTGCAAAGTCCTCCTCATTAACATCGGTGGAGTTGTGCCAAAATTGGGAGAACTGTCTCACAGAGTAGTCAAGCAACAGCCTGATATAGTCTTACTCACTGAATCATATCTTACAATATCCCAGACATCTCCATCACCATCCCTCGGTATATCCTGTTCCACCGGCAGGACAGACCCACCAGAGATGGTGGCACAGTGGTATACAGTCGAGACGGAGTTGACCTGGGAGTCCTCAACATTGACTCTGAACCCCATGAAATCTCATGGCATCAGGTCAAACATGGGCAAGAAAACCTCCTGCTAATTATCACCTGCCACCCTCCCTCAGCTGATGAATCAGTACTCCTCCATGTTGAACACCACTTGGAAGAAACACTGAGGATGGCGAGGGGGCAGAATGTACTCTAGTTGAGGAAACTTCCATGTCCATCACCAATAGTGGCTCAGTAGCACCAATACTGACCAAGCTGGCTGGGTTCTGAAGGACATATCTGCCAGACTGGGCCTGCAATAGTTAGTGAGAGAACCCGTCAAGAGGGAAAAAAACCGACTTGACTTCACTCTCACCAATCTACCTGTTGCAAATGCATCTGTCCCTGACATATTGGTAGGAGTGATCACTACACAGTCCTTGTGGAGATCAAGTCCTGTCTTCACACTGAGGATACCCTTCATTTTGTTGTGTGGTACTACCATAGAGCTAAATGGGATATATTCAGAATAGATCTAGCAGCTCAAAACTGGGCATCCATGAGTAGACCATCAGCAACAGCAGAATTACATTCAATCACAATCTGCAATCTCATGTTCTGGCATATCCTTCAGTCTACCATCACCATCAACCCTGGTTCAATGAAGAGTATAGGAGAGCATGCCAAGAGCAGCACCAGGCTTACCTAAAAATGAGGTGCCAACCTGGTGAAGCTACAACACAGGACTACTTACATGCTAAACAATGGAAGCAGCAATCGATAGAGCAAAGCAATCCCACAACCAATGGATCAGATCAAAGCTCTGCAGTCCTGCCACATCCAGTCATGAATGGTGGTGGACAATTAAACAACTAACTGGAGGAGGAGACTCCACAAACATCCCCATTCTCAATGATGGGGGAGCCCAGCACATCAATGCAAAGGACAAGGCTAAAACATTTGCAATCTCAATCATTGAGCATTTTCAAGACAGAAATTGATAGATTTTTGGATACTAATGATATCAAGGGATCTGGGGATAGTGGGGGAAAATGGCGTAGAGGTAGCTGATCACCCATGATCTGTTTGAATGGTGGAGCAGGCTCGATAGGCCGAATGACCTCCTACTGTTCCTATTTCCTATGTTCCTATTATCTTCAGCCAGAAGTGCCAAGTGGATGATCCATCTCAGCCTCCTCCTGAGGTGCTCACCATAACAGATGCCAGTCTTCAGCCAATTCGACTCACTCCACGTGATATCAAGAAATGGCTGAAGGCACTGGATACAGCAAAGTCCATGGGCCCTTCAACATGCTGGCTTTAGTACTGAAGACCTGTGCTACAGAACAAGCCGTGCCCCTAGCCAAGCTCAACACTAGCATCTACCCAACAAAATGTGGAAAATTGCCCAGATATGCCCTGTCCATGAAAAGCAGGATAAATCCAATCTGGCCAATTACTACCCATCACTCTACTCTCGATCATCAGCAAAGTGATGGACGATATCTTTGACAGTGCTATCAAGCAGCATTTACATATCAATAACATGCACATTGATGCTGAATTTGGATTTCGGCAGGGCACACAGCTCCTGACCTCGTTACAGCCTTGGTCCAAACATGGAAAAAAAGAGCTGAGCTCCAGAGGTGAGATGAGAGTGACTGAACTTGACATCAAGGTAGCATTTGACTGAAATAAAAACAAGAAATGCTGGAAATACTCAGAAGGTCTGGCAGCAACTGTGGAGAGAGAAGCAGAGTTAACGTTTCAGGTCAGTGACCCTTCTTCAGAACTGGCAGATATTAGAAATGTAAAACGTTTTGAACAAGTAAAGCGGGGTTGGGGCAAGAGATAACAAAAGAGGTGTTGATAGGACAATGGGTCTCAGAATAACTGACCAGAACACCATGAAACAAAAACACTATGTTAATGGAGTGCTGAAAGATAAAGCGTTAGTACAGAGAGGGCGTGAATAGACTGTAAAGCACAAAGCACTCCAAGCACAAACATTAAACAAAACAGAAACAGTGGGTAAGCACAGTAGAAACAAACTAAACAAACTAAAAAAAACTAAAATAAAATAACCAAATAAAAAAGGAAAAAGAAAAAATAACTGAACATAAAAAGGGGGGCCCGTCATGCTCTGAAATGATTGAACTCAATGTTCAGTCCAGCAGGCTGTAGCGTGCCTAATCGGTAAATGAGATGCTGTTCCTTGAGCTTGCATTAATGTTCGCTGGAACACTGCAGCAATGTGAGCATGAGAGCAGGGGGAGTGTTGAAATGGCCAGCAACCGGAAGCTCGGGGTCATGCTTACGGACTGAGCAGAGGTGTTTTGCAAAGCATTCACCCAATCTGCATTTGGTCTCCTCAATGTAGATGAGACCACATTGTGAGCAGCGAATACTTTATACTAAATTGAAAGAAGTACAAGTAAATCGCTGCTTCACCTGAAAGCAGTGTTTGAGACCTTGGATAGTGAGGAGAGAGGAGGTAAATGGGCAGGTATTACACCTCCTGCGATTGCAGGGGAAGATGCCATGGGAAGGGGACGACGTGGTGGGGGTAATGGAGGAGTGGACGAGGGTGTCGCGGAGGGAACGATCCCTTCGGAATGTTGACAGGGGAAGGGAGGGGAAGATGCGTTTGGTAGTGGCATCATGTTGGATGTGGCAGAAATGGCGGAGGATGATCCTTTGGATCTGGAGGCTGGTGGGGTGAAAAGTGAGGACGAGAGGAACCCTGTCACGGTTCTGGGAAGGAGGGGAAGGGATGAGGGTAGAGGTCCGGGAAATGGGCTGGACACGTTGAGGGCCCTGTCAACCACAGTGGGGGGGAATCCTCGGTTGAGGAAAAAGGAAGACATATCAGAAGCGCTGTCGTGGAAGGTAGCATCATCAGAGCAGATGCGTCAGAGACGGAGAAACTGGGAGAATGGAATGGAGTCCTTACAGGGGGCAGGGTGTGGTCAAGGGAGCTGTGGGAGTCGGTGGGCTTATAATGAATATTAGTAGACAGCCTATCCCCAGAGATGGAGACAGAGAAGTTGAGGAAGGGAAGGGGAGTGTCGGAGATGGACCATGTGAAGGTGAGAGAAGGGTGGAAATTAGAAGCAAAGTTGATAAAGTTTTCCAATTCCGGGCAGGAGCAGGAAACGGCACTGATACAGTCATCAATGTACTGGAAAAAGAGTTGGGGGAGGGGGCCTGAATAGGACTGGAACAAGGAAAGTTTGACATATCCCACAAAAAGACAGTCATAACTAGTACCCATAACTAGCAACTCGTTTTACTTGAAGGAAGTGAGTGGAGTTGAAGAAGAAGTTGTTCAATGTGAGAACAAGTTCAGCCAGGCGGAGGAGGGTGGTGGTGGATGGGGACTTGTTGGGCCTCTGTTCAAGGAAGAAGCGGAGAGCCCTCAAACCGTCCTGGTGGGGGATGAAGGTGTAGAGAGATTGGACGTCCATAGCGAAGAGGCGGCGGTTAGGGCCAGGAAAATGGAAATTGTCAAAATGACGTAGGGCGTTAGAAGAGTCACGGATGTAGGTGGGAAGAGACTGGACCAGGGGAGAAAAGATAGAGTCAAGATAGGAAGAAATAAATTCAGTGGGGCACGACAGGCTGAAACAATGGGTCTGCCGGAACAGTCCTGTTTGTGGATTTTGGGAAGAAAGTAGAAGTGGGCTGTCCGGCGTTGCGGAACTATGAGGTTGGAAGCTGTAGAGGGAAGATCTCCAGAGGAGATGAGATCAGTGACAATTCTGTGGACAGTAGCTTGAAGTTCGGTGGTGGGGTCATGGTCCGGGAGAAGTAGGAAGAAGTGTCTGAGAGTCTGGTGCTTTCTATTTCCGTCTTGGTGTCCCACAACCCTGGACGGCCCGCTTCTACCTCCTTCCCAAAATCCACAAACAGGACTGTTTCAGTGGGGAGCAGGGAACACTGAGTGAGGAGCAGGGAGCGGGAAACACTGAGCGGGAAGTGGGGAAGATGAAGCAGGGAACACGGAAGGCACAGTGGGCTGGAATGAGGGACAGAGAGAGGGGGGAGTGAGGGACAGAGAGAGGGGGGAGTGAGGGACAGAGAGAGGGACAGAGAGAGGGGAAGAGAGAGACAGAGGGGGGAGAGAGAGGGGGGAAGAGAGAGAGTCATTTGCTTACAGCATAGAAAGAGGCCATTCAGCCCAACAAGTCCATTCTGGCTCTCCACAAAGCTACGCAGTCAAAGAACAAAGAACAAGAACAAAGATAATTACAGCACAGGAACAGGCCCTTCGGCCCTCCAAGCCTGCGCCGATCCAGATCCTCTCTCTAAACATGTCGCCTATTTTCTAAGGTTCTGTATCTCTTTTCTTCCTGCCCATTCATGTATCTGTCTAGATACATCTTAAAAGACGCCATCGTGCCCGCATCTACCACCTCCGCTGGCAACGCGTTCCAGGCACCCACCACCCTCTGCGTAAAGACCTTTCCACGCATATCCCCCCTAAACTTTTCCCCTTTCACTTTGAACTCGTGTCCTCTAGTAATTGAATCCCCCACTCTGGGAAAAAGCCTCTTGCTATCCACCCTGTCTATACCTCTCATGATTTTGTACACCTCAATCAGGTCCCCCCTCAACCTCCGTCTTTCTAATGAAAATAATCCTAATCTACTCAACCTCTCTTCATAGCTAGCGCCCTCCATACCAGGCAACATCCTGGTGAACCTCCTCTGCACCCTCTCCAAAGCATCCACATCCTTTTGGTAATGTGGCGACCAGAACTGTACGCAGTATTCCAAATGTGGCCGAACCAAAGTCCTATACAACTGTAACATGACCTGCCAACTCTTGTACTCAATACCCCGTCCGATGAAGGAAAGCATGCCGTATGCCTTCTTGACCACTCTATTGACCTGCGTTGCCACCTTCAGGGAACAGTGGACCTGAACACCCAAATATCTCTGGACATCAATTTTCCCCAGGACTTTTCCATTTACTGTATAGTTCACTCTTGAATTGGATCTTCCAAAATGCATCACCTCGCATTTGCCCTGATTGAACTCCATCTGCCATTTCTCTGCCCAACTCTCCAATCTATCTATATTCTGCTGTATTCTCTGACAGTCCCCTTCACTATCTGCTACTCCACCAATCTTAGTGTCGTCTGCAAACTTGCTAATCAGTCCACCTATACTTTCCTCCAAATCATTAATGTATATCACAAACAACAGTGGTCCCAGCACAGATCCCTGTGGAACACCACTGGTCACACGTCTCCATTTTGAGAAACTCCCTTCTACTGCTACTCTCTGTCTCCTGTTGCCCAGCCAGTTCTTTATCCATCTAGCTAGTACACCTTGGACCCCATGCGCCTTCACTTTCTCCATCAGCCTGCCATGGGGAACCTTATCAAACGCCTTACTGAAGTCCATGTATATGACATCGACAGCCCTTCCCTCATCAATCAACTTTGTCACTTCCTCAAAGAATTCTATTAAGTTGGTAAGACATGACCTTCCCTGCACAAAACCATGTTGCCTATCACTGATAAGCCCATTTTCTTCCAAATGGGAATAGATCCTATCCCTCAGTATCTTCTCCAGCAGCTTCCCTACCACTGACGTCAGGCTCACCGGTCTATAATTACCTGGATTATCCCTGCTACCCTTCTTAAACAAGGGGACAACATTAGCAATTCTCCAGTCCTCCGGGACCTCACCCGTGTTTAAGGATGCTGCAAAGATATCTGTTAAGGCTCCAGCTATTTCCTCTCTCGCGTCCCTCAGTAACCTGGGATAGATCCCATCCGGACCTGGGTCAGTCCCACTCCGCGGCTTGATCCCTGTAGCCCTGCAAGTCTATTTCTCTCAGGTGGCCATCCATCTTCCTCTTGAAGTCTTGATCATCTCCACTTCCACCACCCTTCTGGGCAGCAAGTTCTAGGTCATTACCACCCGCTTCATAAATAAGTGCTTCCTCATATTCCCCCTGCATCTTTTGCACAAACTTTCAAAACTACCTCACTTTCAAACATTATGTAAAATTCTATCATATTATGGTCACTCATCCCTGAAGATTCTTTTACAACAAGATTATTAATTCACCCTTTCTCATTACGTAATACTAGATCTCAAATAGCCTGTTCTCTAGTCAGTTCCTCAACATGCCACTCTAGAAAACCATCCCTAACACACTCCAGAAACTCGTCCCCCACAGCATTAGTGCTCATTAGCTTTACTCAGTCTATCTGCAGATTGAAGTCACCCATGATTACTATATTACCCATGCTACATGCTTCTCTAATCTCCTGATTAATACCATGCCCCACACTACTACTACTCCTGTTTGGTGGCCTATAAACAACTCCTACTAATGTTTGCAGCCCCTTGCTGTTCCTTAGCTCCACCCAGATTCCACATTTTTTCTTCCGATCTGAGATCCTCCCTTACTAATGTACTGATCCCATTCCTTATTTTCAGTGCAACACCACCTTCTTTTCCTTTTTGCCTGTCCTTCCTAAATGTCGAATATCCTTAAGTATTCAGTTCCCAGTCTTGGTCACTGTTACGACCCAGTGAGGAAGGTGTCTAGGGGTCCCTCTCAGTCTTCACCTGGTCTTACTGTAATAGGGTTTAATTTTAAACACACCCGTGTTTTTAGCTCCCCCTTGGTGAATACTTGTTCACTGCTTTCCAATTATAAGGCAGAGAAACCAGCACAAACAGGCTTTCAACTGAAATTTATGAAACTTAAACTGTAATTCGGTTGATGCCTACAGATACACAATGCGCCCACTCTAGCATGCATACACGATACACACCTGCAAATAGAGACAGAAAAGAGCAGTAGAAAAATAAAGTGGAAAAGTTTGAGGCAATATCTGAAGAGATTTTGTTACAGTTCTTTGAGGTCACTGTAGAGTCCTTGGTTGTCAGTAGCTCTTGCTTTTCATTGGGGCCCAATATTCTTCTTAAACCTTGATCACTGTAGGATACTTCTCTCTCTTGGGGTTCATGTGTCTTCAGTGGATTCAGAGGCTTGTGAAAAAGAGATGGGAGCAGACAGGAGAGATCTTTTCAGTCCAGGAGCAAACAGACACTCTTAGTTCAAACTGTTTGTACAATTCAGAAAACCCCAGGTTTCCAAGCAGGATAGTCATGTGACTAACTGGTCTGACCACATTTTTTTTTTTATAGAACATTACAGCGCAGTACAGGCCCTTCGGCCCTCGATGTTGCGCCGACCTGTGAAACCATCTGACCTACACTATTCCATTTTCATCCATATGTCTATCCAATGACCACTTAAATGCCCTTAAAGTTGGCGAATCTACTACTGCTGCAGGCAGGGCGTTCCACGCCCTTACTACTCTCTGAGTAAAGAAACTACCTCTCACATCTGTCCTATATCTATCACCCCTCAACTTGAAGCTATGTCCCCTCGTGTTTGCCATCACCATCCGAGGAAAAAGACGCTCACTATCCACCCTGTCCAGCCCTCTGATTATCTTATATGTCTCTATTAAGTCACCTCTCCTCCTCCTTCTCTCCAACGAAAACAACCTCAAGTCCCTCAGCCTTTCCTCGTAAGACCTTCCCTCCATACCAGGCAACATCCTAGTAAATCTCCTCTGCACCCTTTCCATAGCTTCCACATCCTTCCTATAATGCGGTGACCAGAACTGCACGCAATACTCCAGGTGCGGTCTCACCAGAGTTTTGTACAGCTGCAGCATGACCTTGTGGCTCCGAAACTCGATCCCCCTACTAATAAAAGCTAACACACCATATGCCTTCTTAACAGCCCTATTAACCTGGGTAGCAACCTTCAGGGATTTATGCACCTGGACACCAAGATCTCTCTGTTCATCTACACTACCAAGAATCTTCCCATTAGCCCAGTACTCTGCATTCCTGTTACTCCTTCCAAAGTGAATCACCTCACACTTTTCCGCATTAAACTCCATTTGCCATCTCTCAGCCCAGCTCTGCAGCCTATCTATGTCCCTCTGTACCCTACAACATCCTTCGGCACTATCCACAACTCCACCGACCTTAGTGTCATCTGCAAATTTACTAACCCACCACATCTTGGCTCTGTGGATTGTATCATCTTAGCAGGGCTTGGAATGCTCCTCTTACAGACAATACCTGATGATCAAGGTCCATTGTGGGTTGAATCTGTCAGGGACTGGTCCTTTGTCCTTCCAATCACCATCTGTTAACATGAAAATGTCTTTTCCAGCCACCGCTGATCTGTTTAACAAGTCCTTTCTTCACTCCAGTAACAGTTTAAAATCAATGTACATGACAAAATTAACGTGCCTCATGTTTGGCAGGTGGGGGCCGAGCATGACAGTCATCCTGTAGCCACGTTTCTAATGGCAATTCGATCATATCCATTTACCTCTATTTGTGCCTTTAAATCATCTGCCTCATTGCGAATACTGCATACATTCAGGTAGAGTGCCTTTAACCTTGTCTTCTTGACATTATTCTGCATTCTAAGCCTAGTTGATGCTTGCCTTTGTTTCGCCTGCCTTCTAACGTCGCTTGCTACTTTTCTCCTTCCTGTTACCAGCTTTACTTCCTTCCAATTTGAGCTACCCCTCAGGTTCCCATCCCCCTGACAAGTTAGTTTAAACCAGGGTTGTCCAACATCCAGCCTGCCAAAGGTTTCCATCCGGCCCACCAATCTGCCTGTGGCTCAGTTCTCATTGACGGCTCCCCTGTACGTCAGCTAGAGGGTGTAGGTGGGACCTCTGTCTGACGTGCAGGGGCCCCCTGTCTGTGATTGGTCACTCCCTGTGACTTACAGGGGCTGCCCAGGCAATGTTAGTGCTGATTGGTGGAAAGTGGCGCAGATGGCCTAGGATCGACCACCAATGTTGCTTTCGTGCTATTCAGTAAATGTCCTGTATCCTGCACACTGGGCAGGATCCCGCCTCCACTCTCCCCAACTTAAATAACACAGGTATGGTAAGTATCTGGCTATGGCAATGGCTGCTGGTGATGAACACTCAGCAAGGAACCAGGAACACTGAGTGGGGAACTAGGAACTGAGCGGGCAGGGGGAGCACTGAGTGGAGAGCGGGGAACTCGGAACACTGAACAGGGAGTGGGGAACATGGAGTAGGGAACACAGAAGACACAGGGGGCTGGAGAAAGCGAGAGGGGGGAAGAGAAGGGGAGAGAGAGACACACACACACAGAGGGGGGGAAGAGATAGAAAGAGGGGGGAGAGAGGGGCAAAGACAGACAGACGCAAACAGAGGAGGGGAACAGAGAGAGGGGGAGAGACACAGACAGACAGAGCGGGAGAGAGAGAGACAGAGGGGGAGAGAGAGAGAAAGAGAGAGAAAAAGAGAGGGGGGAGAGGGACAGAGAGAGACAGACAGACAGGGCGGTGGGGGGGGGGGGGGGGTGGGGGAAAGAGAGAGAGACAGAGAGTCATAGAGTCATTTGCTTACAGCACAGAAGGAGGCCATCTGGCCCAACGAGTCCATACCAGCTATCCACAGAGCTATCCAGTCAGTCCCACTCCCCGGCTCGATCCACATAGCCCTGCAAGTCTATTTCTCTCAGGCGGCCATCCAACTTCCTCTTGAAGTCATTGATCATCTCCACTTCCACCACTCTTGTGGGCAGGAATTTCCATGTCATTACCACCCGCCACGTAAATAAGTGCTTTCTCATATTCCCCCTGCATCTTTTGCACAAAACTTTCAATCTGTGTCCCCTAGTCCTAGAGGGGAGGGGCACACACAGAGCGCAAGGAGACAGGGGAAGAGAGATCAAGGACTCTCCTGACAGATGGAAATCTTTCCAGAATACTCTGCATCACATCATCAAGTGTGTGGGCAGAGATTGACTACTTATACAAGCAAAATCAATGCCTGGTATGTCACTAAATCAGTTTTCAATATAGTGATAAGAAAATAAGTCAATAAATTAGTCTTCTCATTTAAAGCTTCTTCACAAAAATTCACATTTGTTGTTGATTTTATTAATAAGATAAACTTTTAATGTCTTTATCTTTCGCAATTTATTCACCGGCCCCCCCAAGCCGAGCAAAAATCGTAATGCAGCCTCCACCCAAAAATGTTGGACAACCCTGGTTTAAACCCTCTCCAACAGCATTGGCAAATCTCCCTGAGAGGATGTTATTCCAGTCCTGTTAAGGTGTAGCTCATTCATCTTGTACAGGTCCCACCTGCCCCAGAACCTGTCCCAATGCCTCAGAAATCTGATGCCCCCTCCCCCACACCAATTTTCCAGCCACATGTTCAATCGATCAATTCTCCTATTCTTATGCTCACTGCCGTGTGGCACTGGGAGTAACCCTGAGATTACTGCTCTTGAGGTCCTGCTTTTTACATTTCCTTCCAAACTCCCTAAAATCTGCTTTCAGGACCTCATCCCTCTTCCTGCCTTTGTCATTGGTACCAATGTGGACCATGACCTCTGGCTATTCACCCTCCCCCAGAAGGATGTCCTGCAGCCACTCCATGACATCCTTGACCCTGGCACCAGGGAGGCATCACACCATCCTGGAGTCACGTTTACTGCCGCAGAAACATCTTTCTGATCCCCTAACTATCGAATCCCCTATCACTATTGCTCTTCCACTCTTCTTCCTCCCCTCCTGTGCAGCTGAGCAACCCGTGGTGCCACAGACTTTGCTCTGGCTGCACTCCCCTGAGGAGGAACAACAGTCATCAATGGACATGTGTGGAAACGGGACTGGAGCGGGAGGTAATAAATAAAGAGTGGGGTTTGAGGCCTACACCTACCTGAGGAACGGAGTGACAGTCGACGGCGGGCCTGTGAGGAAATGGGACTGGAGCGGGAGGTAAGAAATAAAGAGCGGGGCTCGAGGCCTCCAACTACCTCAGGAGCAGAGCGACAGTCGGTGGACCTGTGAGGAAATGGGACTGGAGTGGGAGGTAAAAAAAAAAAAGAGCAGGGCTCGAGGCCTATACCTACCTGATGAGAGGGGCGACGGTTGGCGGTCTCTCTGTGGCTGTGGTGGCGCACGCTGGCTTTGAAAAGTGAAAAAACTAATAGTGACTGTTAGTTACTTAGACAAAAAACTGATTGGCAAGTAACTGGTAAGTTATTCCACTTATTACACTATCAATAATTAGTTTGTAAAGCTAAGTAATGGCAGGGCAGCTTGGCCAAGCGGAATGTGCCTCCTGTGGCATGTGGGAAGTCGTGGACCGACCATGTGTCTTTGACAAACACATCTGCAAGAAGTGTCACCGGCTGCAGAAGCTGGAGCTCTGGCTTTCTGAACTCGAGCGGCAGCCAGAGTCACTGTGGCGCATCCGTGAGGCAGAGAACTACGTGGATAGCACGTTTCAGGATGTAGTCACCCCGGAGAGCACAGGCAGAGAGGGACTGGGTGGCTGCCAGACAGACAAGAAGGTCAAGGTAAGTAGTGAAGGAGACCCCGGAGGGCATCCCACTTTCTAACTGGTATTCAGTTCTGACTACTGATGGGAGAGAGGGTTCCTCTGGAGAGTACAGCGAGAGTCATGACCAGAGCACCATGGGTGGCTCAGCTGTGCAGGGAGGGAGAACAAAAGACAAGAGATCAATAGTGGTAGGGGATTCTATAGTTAAGGGAACAGATAGGCGTTTCTGTGGTCGCAGATGCAATTCCAGGATGGTATGTTGCCTGCCTGGTGCAAGGGTCATGCATATCACCGAGTGGCTATGTTGCCTGCCTGGTGCAAGGGTCATGCATATCACCGAGTGGCACTGTAGGTATATCTACACTGCATGGACTGTAGCAGTTCAAGAAGGCAGCCCACCACCACCTTCTCAAGGGCAATTAAGGATGGGCAACAAATGCTGTCCTAGCCAGCGACGCCCACATCCCAGGAACGAATATGAAAAAAAGTGGCAGGTCTTGGGTAGCTGAAAGGATAAATGCACAAAGGTAGGGTTGGACTGAGGAAGTTCTATCTACAAATTGCTTTGACCAAGGCGGGAGTAATGCACTGTTAATTCAGTCCCACTACTCCACAGGTCATAGCATATTAGTAAAGTTTCCCACCTACTGAAAAATAGCCACTTTAACACTATAGTTATCCCCAGAATAAAGCACACCAAACCAGGTTTCTTTAAACAACAACAAAATTAACTATTTATTAATAAACTAAATCTTAAACAATAATGGGATAAATCTATATATGAAAAGATTTTAAAGCTTCTTATTCTTCCTAACCTTCATGCACACACAGGTACATTCAAAAACCAACAGTTAACTGGTTTTAAAAGGATGTTTTGAATTACAACTGTTTCTTAGGAATAATAAAATGATTGATTGTCATGGTCTGGTTGGATATTTCCAAATCGGGGAGGTGTCCCAGAGTCAAATAGTCGGATGCTACTCGAAGTCTCTCCAGGTGAGATTGATGAACAGTCTGTGGTGGGTAGGTTTTCAAGGCAATTCATCTGTAGCAGGCATCACACAAGGTCTTCCATCAGGCGTGCAGCAACAGATCTACTTGGATTTTGAAGTAGCAATCTAGCAATAGACACTTTCTTGAGATTTCAAGATCTCCCAAAACACAAAAGGCAACAGGAATCACTCTTGAGGCAGGGATTCTTCAGAGACTGGAGGCAACAGTAATCTGCCACACCAGAAAGACAAGGCTTCCTCTCTCCAAAGCAGTGTTCCTCCACAGAGTACAGCAACCCCTTTCCCTCTCTTCAGACAGGTCAAAACCACACCTTAAATGTAGAATTTCTTTCTAAGAGATGCAAGGCTTCTTTTTGCAGAGAGTGGTAACACTTTTCTGAGTGTTACACTCTTTCCAGGCAAGGCAAAGCAAAAATTTCAAAGCCTGTTCCTTATAGAGTCCACTGGTCTGTTTATAATCCCAAAACGAAACTAAAACTTTCAACAGTCAAGTCACAAGACAGTCATAAATCTTCCTGGTTTCTTGGAAACAGGTCTTGCAGTCTGCACTCTTCAAACACCAAGCCTCAGCATTCACTGTTCACAGAAAGTCCTTTTTTCTCAGTCTTTTAAAACAAAACTCTTGTGACAAGATGTCATTTCTGGCTACGTCAGGCACATTCAGTAACATGTTTGAATGTAAAATCAGGGGAAAGACACAAACCAGTCAAATCTCAAATGTGACACACACAATCAGGAAAAGATTTTTACAGCACTGTCATTGTAGCAGAATAACAAAGACAATCAAGACTGGCTGATAATAAAAGCACATTGCAAAATCTGACATCATAAGCAGAAAGAGTTAGCTTTTTGCGTGCAATAAATTTCATCAGGATGATGTTAGTAATGTGTACTTTATGTTTGTCAAAATACGAATACGACATTGATTCAAGGTTGTATTTTGAATACTGTTTGGAATTTTAAAAGTAATCTGACTGCTGGAGTAATGAAGTCACGATATAGTAAAATTCCCTTTTCTGAATGTCATTAGGCACTAGTACAGAGATAGCTGGCTACTAAACAGAATCTACATCACTAAAAACTCACCAAAACATCTCAAAATTTAATTGTAGTTCCACACACAGCATACATTATATCAAAATGACAGATACCAGGGAGAAAACTAGAACCTAAGTGCCAGGATTTAAACGATTATAAACATTTCCAGCTTTGCTTTCATTCTTTGGGCTAGATTTAGTCGTGCAGGTTGGACTCCCAGCACCAGGCTGAAAGCTCCCCTGGTGCGATTCAATGGTGCTCAGGCACTTAAGTTCCTGGCGCCGGATCCCCATCCCTTTAAAGAATGGGATCCTGCCTCCAAGAGCTGCCGGCCAATCAACAGTATCAGCAGCGCCACCAGGACCAGTGGCCGCTGCCAATAATACAGCAGACCTGGGACCAGGCCCAGCACTGGAACCCGGGACACGGGTTAAGTGAGGTGGGGTCCACAGGGCCAGGTTGGCAGGCCCTGGGGATTGGGGGGGGGGGGGGGGGGGGTAAAAAGAGGGTGGATGATGAGGGTGGGGGGTGTTAACAGAGGGGTGACCTTTGCTGCCGGGGCCCCTCTGTGGGCCATAGATTGCCCATGGTGGAGGCCCTCCCCAAGCCTGCAGGGAAGTCGCCTTGTTACACTGGGTGACCTCCCCGCGTAGCAAAAGCCCAGCGGCGATGGGAAGATGCCCTTAAGTAGCTAATAATTGGCCAATTAGGGGCCTCAATTGGCTTCCGTGTGGGAAGGCCGTCTTCGGCCTTTCCCATCCCTGACTTAATCACAGTGCGACAGGAAGGCAACTGGCCCTCTGCCTCCCCACTTCCCGTCACAATTCTATGGGCCCGTTGCCTCCTAGTAAATCTCCAGGGGGCCATTAAATCCATTTATGTCAGCTGAAATCCTCAGTAAGACTAAATCCTGGTAATTCCCTCCTAATTATCCATTAATTTTCCCAAAAAACGAGTATAACATCGAGGAGTAAACAGGGTATTATGTGAAGTAGTATAATCAGGGAGACTGACATCAACTCGTATGAAACCCACACGAATTTTGTCAATAATTTAAATGGATGAACATCAGGTGGGGTAGAATGCATTGTCCACTCAATTTTCCAATATTTCTTGCACCCAGGCATTCTAGTGCATTTGGGCACAGAGCCAGGAAAATCTGCCATTTGGAATCAACTTGTGAATAGTGTTGCCTCATTCTTCGCTATCCTGCTCTCACTATGGATGTTTGTTCATAAATTAAGGTTTGTGTCTCGAGATGATGGACTCAGAATATAATGAGCAGTTTGTGAATGTGCTGGAGCACTCCAATTCAAAACACATTTCACTATGTTAAATGGTATCCCCAGTACATACAAACAGTGAAAGGGGTAGTGAAAAATTAAAACACCAATTTGCCTCATTTGGCACAGGGTTTGAAGATCAACAGCAGCATTGAAAAATACAGATATTAGAACATCTAATGCAACTGGATAAAGGAACTAGTCATTGGCCTTGTACTTAGTAATAAATATAATTTGATGCATGTAATAATTGTGTTGCTGAACTTGACTAGTAGTATTGTTAATGATCTGCTCATTTCTCCATGCCTCACGGTCCTGAGCTTTCCTCTTCAGCTGCTTGTAAGAAATTCTCATTTTTTAAACTTCCATGAGAAATGAGCAATAGGACTAGGGAAAAGGTACAGGTGGTGGTTTCCTGTTGCCTTCCTTGTGTGCTTTAAAAGAAACACAAGTCCTCTTCCCAAAGGATCCTCCACCTGCAAGTAGTCATTGTCCCTCCAGGTTCTAGTTCTTCCACCATCACCACCAAAAATTTGTTGGTTCTGCCGTTGGCCATGGCTCGTAACCCTGAGCATGGGACCCTTACCTGGGCCTGGGAAGACTCGCAAAAGGGCAAGATGACTGCCCCCTGAGGTCTCAAATGACCCTGCTACCCTATGAACCTGACTAAGTTTTGTGAAAAAATAAAGTTTTTCAACTTTTTTATCTTTTTGCAAGTTTGTACTTTTTAATGTCCTCTTTCAGATTTTATTTTGCAAAGGTAGAGAGTTACTTCTCTACATTTTGAGTTGCTTTATCTCCATTAGCCTGGGTGCATTCTTCCATTAAAGCTTGGCAGCTGAATTCACTAAGGTGGCAGATAATGGATACAAAGTCCATCACCTCTGTCTTACCACTCCATGGTACTGTGTTTCGGAACTCAAACACCACTGCACCATGCCAGCATACTGTTTCCTGAGATTTAAACCAGTAATTGCTGAAAATTTCTATGCCCTACATTAATAAATTACACTTATATTAAAGATAATTTTTGGGAATGAATGCTACAATGCATAGCATAGGTTCACAGCCCTCCTGTCAATATGGCTACTGATGGTTCTAACAAGTGATGTTTTACTGAGGGGTACATGTAATAACTTTATCAATTGGTACTCTCGTTGCAAGCTTTAATCTATTGATTATTTTTAATGAAGAAAATATAATTAATCAACAGGAGATTACAAAAAATCTTTTTCAAATATTGCTAAAGACTTATGTCCCGTTTGCCCTCTTTGTAAAATTTCAATGTGGGAGGGGTTGGCATGTGGGGGTGATGCAAAGAACTTGCAGAGCTAAAGGGCTAGATTTTAAGTGGCGTCAGGCAAACGAAATGGCGGCCCGCACGCGATCTCCCGTCGCCTTTTCCCAGACAGGAAAGTGAAGGCACGGGAGGGCCGGTCGCTGCTCTGAAGATCGCGGCCCGACCGTAGGATCATTGGTAAGTTTATTTAAATGTATGTATTGTGCTTACTTCACTATGGTAAACCAGATCCCGTTGCTCAGCGGCAGGGAAGCCGCCATGGAGTCTCGTGGCTGCCAGGAGGATCGGGCTCGGCCCTCCCAGCATCGGGCTGGGTAGCGAGCCACTGCTGAAACGATGTCCGGCATCCCACCCCACCACGAAGCCCGGTGTCGGGAGCCCTGTAAAATCCAGCCCAAGGTGTTTGATCTGAGAATAGATTTGCTTGTAGAGTCATTTACAGCACAGGAGGCCATTTGGCCCATCGAGTCCTTGCCAGCTCTCCATGGAGCTATGCAGTCAGTCCCACTCTGTCTATTTCTCACATGGCCATCCAACTTCCTCTTGATGTCATTGATTGTTTCCGCTTCCACGATCCTTGTGGGCAGCCAGTTCCAGCTCATTACCACCTGCTGCATAAAAAAGTGCTTCCTCATATTCCTCCTGCATTCTTTGCCCAAAACATTCAATCTATGGGCTGAAATTTATACCTCCGCCACCGTAATAGTCAGCAGGTGTAAACAATGGCAGTCCACCCAGGTGGGCTGCACGTTGCAGATCTGCCGTGATATTAAGTGCGGCAGCTCAGTTAAATAACCGGGGTGAACTGCCCACCTCGATGACATGGAGGGGGTGGGCTGTCCGTCCCTGGCAATGGTGGCAGCAGCCTTTAAATATTTAAAGAAGCATTGATGTAAAATTGATTTGGAAACGTTAAATAAATTTATCTTGCCCCTCTCCCACTCCCCCCACAATAACCACAGAATTAATTACCTGACCTCTCCCCCCACAAAGCACTTACCTTGTGCAAATGACCTTCGCCCCCCCCCAAAGCTCATACACTTTACACTCTAACCCTTCCCACCATCCCCTACACCAATGAGATGGCTCTGACACCGCCCCCCCACACCCCCCACCGCACTGAAAAAAATTTAACTGCTCCCCTGCTACCTCTCCCCACCAGTGTTCCGCCTCAGATCCCTGGATGGAAGGCGTGGAGTGCCGGCCACCAGCATGAATATTGCATCGAGACAGATGGCGGGCCTCTGCCAAAGGCATTTTCCAGTCCCCCCCACCACGACCCCCAATGTCAGGCGGTCTGTGAAATCCACCCCTATGTCCCATAGTCCTTGTATCAATTCCAGGGAAAAATTGAAAGGGCCTTCGGCTCCATTCATCAGAGCAGCAGATTATCCTCTGGGCACTTGGGGAGGGTGCCTCCCTGATTATTAAAAGGCTGCGTTTGCTGACAACACAACCACTAGCACTTTCGCAAATGCAGCCTGTTCCACTGAAATGTCACTGTCTACGACATTCAGACAACTGCCAGGATTAAAGATGGTGCTGCTCAATTTATCACAGAAAAACAACTTCAACCCAAAAATCCCCTCAAAGGTTGCCATCGCCGCCTCCGTCCCCACCCCCAACGGTCCCCCGCTCCCTCCTGCACATGCACTAGTTATATAGTACCAGGGTCATCTCAATTCACCTAAAGTGAATTACTTTAGGAGCAGTGACTATCGTTTCATAAGTAAATATGGCAGCACATAATGGACATGTTTTGGTTGATACTCGGAGAACATTGCGCTGTTTAAAGTCTCATCAGAAGGACGGCACCTCTGACAGTGCTGCACACCCTCCGTAATTCAGTGAGGTTTCAGTGCCATCCTGCTCTCCGGCTGCTCACTCCCCACTTCTTTTGTTATTTTTTAATCCAGGCTGATGCTGGGGGAATTATTTTTAAATCACGGTACTGAGGATGTTTTTATAAAGAGGCAATTATAATAGAAAAGATTGGACGCCCACCAAAGCTACTAAGTATCATCACCTCATTCCATGACAATATGAAAGGCACAATTCAGCATAGCGGCACCTCATCAGACCCTTTCCTATCCTGAGTGGCGTGAAACAGGGTTGTGTTCTCGCACCCACACTGTTTGGGATTTTCTTCTCCCTGCTGCTCTCTCATGCGTTCAAGTCTTTAGAAGAAGGAATTTTCCTCCACACAAGATCAGGGGGTAGGTTGTTCAACCTTGCCCGTCTAAGAGCGAAGTCCAAAATACGGAAAGTCCTCATCAGGGAACTCCTCTTTGCTGACGATGCTGCATTAACATCTCACACCGAAGAGTGTCTGCAGAGTCTCATCGACAGGTTTGCGGCTGCCTGCAATGAATTTGGCCTAACCATCAGCCTCAAGAAAACGAACATCATGGGACAGGACGTCACAAATGCCCCATCCATAAATATCGGCGACCACGCTCTGCAAGTGGTTCACCTACCTAGGCTCAATTATCACCAGTAACCTGTCTCTCGATGCAGAAATCAACAGGCGCATGGGAAAGGCTTCCACTGCTATGTTCAGACTGGCCAAGAGAGTGTGGTAAAATGGCACACTGACACAGAACACAAAAGTCCAAGTGTATCAAGCCTGTGTCCTCAGTAACTTGCTCTACGGCAGCGAGGCCTGGACAACGTACGTCAGCCAAGAGCGACGTCTCAATTCATTCCATCTTCGCTGCCTCCGGAGAATCCTTGGCCTCAGGTGGCAGGACCGTATCTCCAACACTGAAGTCCTCGAGGCGGCCAACATCCTCAGCATATACACCCTACTAAGCCAGCGGCACCTGAGATGTCTTGGCCATGTGAGCCACATGGAAGATGGCAGGATCCCCAAGGACACATTGTACAGCGAGCTTGTCACTGGTATCAGACCCACTGGCCGTCCTTGACTCCGCTTTAAAGACGTCTGCAAACGCGACATGAAGTCCTGTGACATTGATCACAAGTCGTGGTAGTCAGTTGCCAGCGTTCGCCAGAGCTGGCAGGCAACCATAAAGGCGGGGCTAAAGCGTGGCGAGTTGAAGAGACTTAGCAGTTGGCAGGAAAAAAGTCAGAAACGCAAGGAGAGAGCCAACTGCATAACAGCGCTGTCAACCAATTTTATCTGCAGCACCTGTGGAAGAGCATGTCACTCTAGAATTGGCCTTTATAGCCATTCCAGGCGCTGCTTCACAAACCACTGACCACCTCCAGGCGCTTACCCATTGTCTCTCGAGATAAGGAGGCCAAAGAAGAAGAAGATATACATTGAAGAAGTTTCTCAGTTTTTGATGACTCATGGACCCAAAGTATGGAAGTCTCAAGACGCTCTCAACTAGCAAGAGAGACTCCAAACCAATGTTAGAAAATTATTACAGTGCTACATCATAACCTGTTTCATGCGCACAGGAAGCAATTTTCCCCTGATTGCATGGATTTAGATTTTTTGTTTCTATTTCTCTGGAATGACAGTAAGTTTCTTACTTCAGAAATAAAATTATCAGGGAGGGCTTTACTATACCTTAGGGGAATGTATAATGCATAAAAAACATGAACAATTCAGGAAGTCATAAACTGTGCAACTTCACAAAAGGTAATTATCTAATTCTCTTTATTGAAAGTTGTCTTTTCATGCGTTTGTGTGAAATCCAAGTCCAAGGCTTTTTAAATGACCACCACCCTTTACCTTGGTGTGACTTTATTTTAAGGGCACAATGGAAAGCAGGTACTTGCTCATAACACAATGGGGGTGAGTCTTGTTTGATGCCCGAATCAGACAGACGGCACGAGTTGCCATCATGCTATCCACCCAGTCGCAGCAATAGAGGTCCAAACCATACTGGTGGTCAGGCATCATTAGCATGTGGATGGTGAGCTGAGATTACCAAACGAGTTCTCTGGGATAACTCGCTGGTCAGAGAGGGAATGGGAAAAACTGCCGGAATGTTGTGAAAACCCAGCTGGTTCAGGACTGTGAAGAGAACATTCCACTCCTAACCCCTCTGGCCTGCACGTGACAGGTCTACACTGTGCCGCTGAAATTCAGCACTACCTATCATAGATTTGTTGGATCAGCAGAAACCCCAGAGAAACGGCATGCAATGCTTCTGACTTTTTTCTAGGGTTTCGGCCGTTCTTTCGCTCAAATTACATCAGGAAATCTGGAGAAGCCCCACAGAAATACCAGACGATCATGTCCTCTGAGATGGTCTTCATGGCAAGCCATTCAATTGTACAAACTTTCACTAAATCAAATTGGGTTCCTTCATAAAAATTACTTCTTGCAGGTTCTTTGCCTTTCTACTTGCGCCCTTTTAAACCTTCCCATCTGAGGCTGTTGAGGTGCAAGGCCCAACACCAGTTTCATCATCCAGGCAGCAATTTACCTGTCCCTTTTACTCCACTCCTCAAGGGACATTCCAGCAATCTCAAGACAATATGAAGGGGGCAGGTACCTGACATAATAGGTCTCCACTTCCTTTTTCTTGAACTTTGCACCTGGGGGCTAGGTGTTCCCAGGTACTGAACCGAGGAAAAATCATTCCCTACCTGTGTGTGCATCTTGGCATTGTGGGTGGTCATTTTCTGCAATTCCACATCTGAATAACAAAAAGCTTAATTTCCCAGTAGTGTTCTCGTTAGTTTTGAATTTGCCACATCATTCCATGCTGTTGACAACTGTCATTCTACAGTAAGTCAATCACCACAATGTGTAGGGTTACCTGCAGTCATTAACCAGGTGTTCTTTCCTTTTATTTCCTCGTCTTAGTGTTGCATTTTTAAAAAATTCATTCATGGGATGTGGGCGTTGCTGGCAAGGCCAGCATTCACTGCACATTTCTAATTGCCCTCGAGAAAGTGGTGGTGAGCGGTCTTCTTTAACTCCTGGAGTCCATGTGGTGTAGGTAACCCACAGTGCTGTTAGGTAGGGAGTTCCAGGTTTTTGACCCATTGGCAATGAAGGAATGGCAATATCTTTCCAAGTCAGGATGGTGTGTGACTTGGAGGGGAACTTGCAGATGGTGGCATTCCCAAGTGCCTGCTGCTCTTGTTCATCTAGGTGGTAGAGATGGTGGGTTTAGGAAATGCTGTTGAAGAAGCCTTGGTGACTTGCAGCAGTGCATTTGTAGATGATAACACACTGCAGCCATGGTGCATCGGTGGTGGGAGGAAGTGACTATTTAAGGTGGTGGATGGGGTGCCAATCAAGTGAACTGCTTTGTCTTGTATTCTGTCAAGCTTTTTGAGTGCTGTTGGAGCTGCTCATCCAGGGAAATGGAGAATATTCCACCACACTCTTGACTTGTGCCTTGCAGATGGTGGAAAGGCTTTGGGGAGTCAGAAGGTGAATCACTTGCCGCAGAATTCCCAGCCTCTGTTCTTGTATTTATGTGGTTGGTCCATCAAGTTTCTGGTCAATGGTAACCCCCCCCCCACCACCCCCCAAACAATCCCCCCACCCCCAGGATGTTGACAGTGAGAGATTCAGTGATGGTAATCCCATTGATTTTAAGGGGAGATGGTTAGATTTTCTCTTGTTGGAGATGATTATTGCTTGCGACATGCGTGTCCTGAATGTCTAGATTGTGACCCCATAATCCTCTTCTGTAGAATTGAAAATAATAAATAAACAAATTAAAGATGAAATCATAGTCGTTAGTGAACAAATCTAATCAGGCTTTTTATTATAAGAGATAGAATAATTGTCAGTCTATGAGTTAGAAAATGCCAGCCTTCTCATTGGGCCAGAATTGCAGCAGGGGAGGTGTTTTAACTAATTGACCTCATAGGTATATAAATAGGGACAAAATTTTGAATACTCTGTTCCCGAAACAGGATCTTGCTCAATGTTTAGAGCTGGGAGAAGAGGTTTTGAAGAATTAACCCAATCACTTAAAGTGCAGTTCAGTATCATTGTCATCTTCAAGTAGATAGGTTTCTTATATTATTATAGCAGCATTTTCCAACACAAAACATTTTAGTGTGGAAGAAAAGGAAAACGCCAAACAGAAACAGATGTATTTCTGATGAGCTGTGAAAGTACCAACCAATAGATTATTAAAAAGGAACATGGTTATTCTTCACCCCTGCCCCTCGCCCCCTCAACGTCTTACTCTGGCAGAATCCAGCCAAATCATTCTCTAATTGTGTTTGGTTTGAGAGTGCAATGGCTAGATTCTGCCAAACTAAGAGAATATTGTTATATAAACAGTACTTCTGGTAATGGGTCATGAAAACAAGGAAAAGTCAGGGAAGTATGATTCTGCTCTCACTTTTGAATGACCCTTTTGGAAGTGTAGCTTACCCATGTGATCCCAAATGTTCCAAATATACTCTGAATAAAAAAAGAATAAAAGGCAGCAAATTTCTTCACCCTCCCTCCTGCATCCTCACCTCCAACAAATACAAGATGTTCATGGACTTCTTTGAAACTAAGGTCAAGACCATCCTGGCTGCGCATCTTTCTCTGGTTTCCCTCCTATCCAAAGCATTAAGGTAGATAAGTCCCCAGGGCCTGATGGGATCTACCCCAGAATACTAAAGGAGGCAAGGGAAGAAATTGCTGGGGCCTTGACAGAAATCCTTGCATCCTCACTGGCTACAGGTGAGGTCCCAGAGGACTGGAGAATAGCCAATGCTGTTCCTTTGTTTAAGAAGGGTAGCAAGGATAATCCAGGAAATTATAGGCCGGTGAGCTTTACATCAGTGGTAGGGAAATTATTAGAGAGGATTCTTCAGGACAGGATTTACTCCCATTTGGAAACAAACAAACTTATTAGCGAGAGGCTGGTTTTGTGAAGGGGAGGTCGTGTCTCACTAATTTGATTGAGTTTTTTGAGGAAGTGACAAAGATGATTGATGAAGGAAGGGCAGTGGATGTTATCTATATGGACTTCAGTAAAGCCTTTGACAAGGTCCCTCATGGCAGACTGGTACAAAAGGTGAAGGCACACGGGATCAGAGGTGAGCTGGCAAGATGGATACAGAACTGGCTCAGTCATAGAACACAGAGGGTAGCAGTGGAAGGGTGCTTTTCTGAATGGAGGGATGTGACTAGTGGTGTTCCGCAGGGATCAGTTCTGGGACCTTTGCTGTTTGTAGTATATATAAATGATTTGGAGGAAAATGTAGCTGGTCTGATTAGTAAGTTTGCGGATGACACAAAGGTTGGTGGAGTTGCGGATAGTGATGAGGATTGTCAGAGGAAACAGCAGGATATAGATCAGTTGGAGACTTGGGCGGAGAAATGGCAGATGGAGTTTAATCCAGACAAATGTGAGGTAATGCATTTTGGAAGGTCTAATGCAGGTGGGAAGTACACAGTAAATGGCAGAACCCTTAGGAGTATTGACAGGCAGAGAGATCTGGGCGTACAGGTCCACAGGTCACTGAAAGTGGCAACGCAGGTGGATAAGGTAGTCAAGAAGGCATACAGCATGCTTGCTTTCATCGGTCGGGGCATAGAGTATAAAAATTGGCAAGTCATGCTGCAGCTGTACAGAACTTTAGTTAGGCCACACTTAGAATATTGCGTGCAATTCTGGTCGCCACACTACCAGAAGGATGTGGAGGTTTTGGAGAGGGTACAGAAGAGGTTTACCAGGATGTTGCCTGGTCTGGAGGGCATTAGCTATGAGGAGAGGTTGGATAAACTCGGATTGTTTTCACTGGAACGACGGAGGTGGAGGGGCGACATGAAAGAGGTTTACAAAGTTATGAGCGGCATGGACAGAGTAGATAGTCAGAAGCTTTTTCCCAGGGTGGAAGAGTCAGTTACTAGGGGGCATAGGTTTAAGGTGCGAGAGGCAAAGTTTAGAGGGGATGTGCGAGGCAAGTTCTTTACACAGAGGGTGGTGAGTGCCTGGAACTTGCTGCCGGGGGAGGTTGTGGAAGCAGGTACGATAGCAATGTTTAAGAGGCATCTTGACAAATACATGAATAGGATGGGAATAGAGGGATATGGTCCCCGGAAGTGCAGAAGGTGTTAGTTTAGGCAGGCATCATGATCGGCACAGGCTTGGAGGGCCGAATGGCCTGTTCCTGTGCTGTACTGTTCTTTGTTCTTGTTCCCCTCTTAACCTTAAAACCTGCCTCCTCCTTTCCTGAACCATTTCCACTAAACTTCCAATTTCCCTTCCTGGCTGTCATGGTAGCTGATGCTGAAGAGCATTCCCGGGCCTCATAAACAGTCCACCTCCCTGCTCCAGAGGTAGGAGTTCAAATCCCACCAGGAATTTGAATTCAATTAATAAATAAATCTGGAATAAAATGCTACTCCCATTAATAATGATTCTGAAATGACTGAATTGTTCTAAAATTCCATCTGATTCCGCCCTTCAGGGGCGGAAATCTTCCATCCTTACCTGGTCTGGTCTACATATGACTGCAGCTCCACAGCAATGTGGTTAACTCTTAACTGCTCTCTGAAATGGCACAGCAAGCCACTCAGTTGTATTAAAATGCCTGCAGCAAAAGAACTATGTGTGTAGCCACACCACACGGACTGCAGCGGTTCAAGAAGGCGGCTGGCTCACTTTCATCTTCTTAAGGGCAACAAAGGCTGGCCTGGTCAGTGATGATCACATCCGAAGAATGAATTAAAAAAAGGTTGCAGCATCTGCTTGCAACTGCAACATCTTGCCTATTCTCAAGGTTTCCATCACAAACACCGCGTATTTCCATCTCTAATATTTTTGTCTCTGCTCCTGTCTCATCCCACTGCTGCCAAAACTCTAATCCATGCCTTTTCATAGACTCAGAATCTTTTATGGCATAGAAGGCAGCCATTCGGCCCATCGAGTCTATGCCAGCTCTTCATGGAGCTATGCAGTCAGTCCCACTCCCCGGCTCGATCCCTGTAACCCTGCATGTCTATTTCTCTCAGGTGGCCATCCAACTTCCTCTTGAAGTCAGTGATCATCTCCACTTCTACCACTCTTGTGGGCAGGAATTTCCAGGTCATTACCACCCGCTGCTTAAGTAAGTTCTTCCTCATATTCCCCCTGCACCTTTTGCCCAAAACACTCAATCTGTGTCTCCTCGTCCTTGTACCATTTGTTAATGGGAACAGCTTTGCCTTGTCTAACTTATTTAAGCCCGTCATAATCTTGCAAACTTCTACTAAATCTCCCCTCAATCTCCTTTGTTCTAAGGAGAACAAACCCAACCTTTCCAACCTAACCTTGTAACTAAAATCCCCCATCCCAGGAACCTAGTAAATCTCCTGTGCACCCTCTCAAGAACACTCATATCCTTCCTGAAGTGTGGTGACCAGAACTTGACACAATACTCCAGTTGGGGATTAGCAAGAGCTTTACAAAAAGGTTCAGCATAACTTCCCTGCTTCTGTACTCAATGCCTCTATTTATAAAGCCCAAGATGCCATTTGCTTTACTAATCACTATCTTAATATGTTCTGCCACCTTCAAAGATCGATGCACATGCACCCCAAGGTCCCTGTTCCTGTACACGGTTTAGAACTGTGCCATTAAGAATATATTGCCTCTCCCTATTCCTTCTGCCAAAATGCATCACCTCACACTTGACAGTATTAAATTGCATCTGCCATCTCTCTGCCCATTCTGCTTGCCTATCTGTGTCCTGTTGCAGGCAGTTCGTATCATCTTCACTGTTTGCCGCACCTCCAAGTTTTGTGTCATCAGCAAATTTTGAAATTCTATTCTGTATTCTGAAATCCTAGTCATTTATATATAGCAAAAAAAAACAGTGGTCCCAGCACTGACCCTTGGGGAACACTGCTGTCTACCATCCTCCAATCTGAGAAACAACCAAGCAACCATTTACTACGTGTCAAGAAAACTCTATATGCCAAATGAGAAATATCAATTCATCGGTTGGAAACATACATTAGACTTCTAATGGAGAAAATCCTACAGTTAACTTTAAAACAACTGGTAGCCAAGATGGCCATCGCAATTTGCATCTGAAACACCTTTGCACATTCCAAGGCCCAACCGGTGCCAGAAGTCTGAGAAGCCCTAGACCAAGAACAAAGGCTTGGTCTATGTAATTGAATTACCTAGGATTGCTTCATTAGCACGGCATTCACTTTGAAACAGCAACAACAGGTTACTGAGTTGGATGATCAGCAATAAGCATAATGAATGGCGGAGCAGGCTCGAAGGGCCGAATGGCCTACTCCTGCTCCTATTTTCTATGTTTCTATGTAAATACTGGCATCGTGGGGTCTGTGGAGCCAATTCTGAACTTGTATCTCATTAGAAGATTCCAGAGAATACCCTGAGGCAGTCATGTGACTGTCTGTCCATCTCTGAAAAAACTGGGAGTTTTGTTACGCACAAAAAGAGACAAGTAGTAACAGAGACTGCAGCAGCAGAGATGGCTGTATGCCTACCTTTCTCTCTCTCCAGAAAACATCAAGTTGGAAAACCATCTGTGACTGTGGACCCTCCAAGCCTATGGACTATAACAGCCAGAGACTAAGGGAGAGAGCCACCTACAATTCTGCCTCCAAGAAAACCCTGAGCAAAGTGGGCCAGCCACAAAGTGCACTTTGACCAGAATACAACTCCAGCCGGAAGACCACCGAATCTTCCAACCACAGACTGTGTATTTAACTTTTATTTATTCTGGACTTTAATCCAACCAGAAAATCTACTTTCCACTTTGTAATCTATTTGTGTGTGTGTGATCCTCGTGTAAATGTGTACGTGAATGTGTGGCGTATTTATTATTATTTTAGATCGGGTTTAGCTTGTCGAGTATAATAAACTTACCTCTTTCTTGTTTAAACCCAAGAAAACCTAGCCGATTGGTTCTTTCACGATCACATTAAAGGTAAAAGGTAAAACACTCACTAATGTGGTAAGCACAACTACTGTTTAAAAGGAATAAACCCTGTTGTGGTCAAATAAGAGCAAGGGCAAGAGGGGTGACTGTGAGCCCCTCCTCACCTTGGCCATAACAACTTGCTGTTTTCTGTCCTTAAGCCAATTTTTTATACAATTGGCCACTGACCTTCCTATTCCATGAGCCTCAATTGTATTAACAGCCTTTTATGTGGAACCTTATCAAATGCTTTCTTAAAATCCACATCCACCACATTCCCTTCGTCAACCTTCAAAGAATTCAATTAGATTAGTCAAGCATGATCTGCATTTTATAAATCTATGCTGGCTATTAATTAACCCGAACCGCTCTAAGTGTCCATTGATATTTTCCCTGATTACTGTTTCCAAAACCTTATCCACCACTAATGTTAAACTAACTGGCCTGTAGTTGCTAGGAATGTCCTTATACCCTGTCTTGAATAAGGATGTCACATTTGCCACTCTCCAATCCTCTGGCATGGCCCCCGTATCCATGGAAGATTGGAAGATTAAGGCAAGCCTTTCCACTATCTCCATCCCCACTTCCTTTCGCAACCTGGGATGCAAGCCATCCGGACCAGGTGACTTATCTACCCCAAGCATAGCCAACCTTTCCAGTACCTCCCCCTCTCAATTTTTACTCTATCCATCTTCTACCGATATTTTGTCAGATTCCTATTCCTGAATGAACACTGATACAAAGTACTCGTTAACTATTCTAGCCTTGCCCTGCGCCTCTAAGTATATATTACCCTTCTGTCCCTAATAGGCCCCACTCCACCTCTCACTATTTACATGCTTGTAGACGATCTTTGGGTTCCCTTTTATGTTAACTGCCATTCTATTCTCATAGTCTCTCTTTGCCAGTCTTATTTTCCTCTTCACCTCCCCTCTCAACTTATTGTATATGGCCTGGTTCTCACTTGATGAGTTCACTGACATGCATCCCTCTCTTTTTGTTTCATCATAATCACTATCTCCCTGGTCAACCAGGAAGCGCTGTTCTTGGTTTCCCTACCTATCAGCCTTGTTGGAATGTTCCTAGCCTGTACCTGAAGCATCTCTCCCTTAAAGATAGCCCATTGTTCTGATACAGCTCTTCCTGCCAGTCTTTGGTTCCATTCTACCCTGGTTAGATCCCTTCTCATCGTGTTGAAATTAGCCTTCTTCCAATCTAGACATTCTACCTTATTTTGTTCCTTGCTTTTCTGCATTACCAGTCTAATTCTTATGATACAATGATCACTCTTACTCAACTGCTCTCCCATAGACACCTCCTGGCTATTCCAATGCTCTCCTGGCTGGCCTCTCATGCTTCACCCTCCATAAACTTTAGCTCATCACAGCACATATTCTGACTCTCAATAAGTTGCAATTATCTATCACACATAAGCTCACTGACCTACATTGGCTCCCAGTTCCCCAACGTCTTACGTTTAAAATTCTCAGCTTTGTGTTCAAATCCTTGTATCACCTTGCCTATCTCTGTAATCTTCATCTAACCTTTTGAGAACTCTGCCTTGCTCCGAGTCTGGCCTCTTCTGCATCCAAAGTTTTTTCACCTCACCACTGGAGGCCATGCATTCGACCAGCTAGCCCCGAAAGTCTGGAATTCCCACTCTACACATCTATACCTTTTCTCTCCCTTTAAGATTCTACTTAAAACCTAGCACATTGACCAAACTTTGAGAGACCAATCGTAATATCTCTTTCTTTGTATGATTACATTTCTGCAAAGTGCCTTGAGACATTTTTCTACATTAAATGCACTATGTAAGTGTAGATTGTTATTGTTAAAGCTTTCAAGCAGGACAAAGGGACATTACTTATCCAAATCTAATAGCTTAGGGGGAATGACTGGCATTGCAATAATGTCAAGCTCACCCCAGTTTGACACAGAGTGACATGGGAAAGTCACTGCATCTTTGGAAGTCTTGAACTGATAAGCTTTGTTGTTTGGGATTCAATCGGCCTTTTCAGTAACTCAATTAGAACAAGAACAAACTGTGTAATTGATCTGAGACAGTCAATTCTTTCTTCAGATATTAGGTGACATAATAACAGATACAGCCAGAGGCACTATCCTAACCTTCCTGAGAGCTACTGTAGAAACCACAACAGATGTGAGGCAACCAGAATTTCTGGCTAATTTGCCAGGAGTTTCCTGAAATATTAACAATGGCAGGCTTGTGGGTATTCAAGTCTCTCATAGTTTCACATTTTACTATTTACTAGTCAATTTCTGGTGGCACTGAGCATGGGTAGTCAAGACCCAGTACAGTATTCAGGTTAAGCAGGGTGAGAGGATGGGGGAATACGGAGACCAAGGAGATGAAGGGGGACAAGGATGGGAATGGGAGAAGGAGGAGGAGAACTAGATGGGAGGAATGGGAGAAGAAAAGAGAGAGACAGATAAGGAAAGAGGTCGATCATGGTGAGAAGCAGGACTAGAGGAGAAAGTGGATGAGGCTAGGTGATGGGCTATAGGGATGAACAGCGGGCTATAGTGGAAAGAGGTGTGAGGAAGAGGTAGAAGGGGAAGAAGGGGAAGGAGGACGACGAAGGGATTGGTGAATGGGAAGGGGAACGACAAGAGGAAAAGGGGAGAGGGAATGAGCAGGGTGGGAGGACAGATGGGGTGGGAAAGAGAAGAGGGGAAAGGGTGAGGATGGAGAAGAGAAAAGAGGAAGAGGAATAGCATGGGTAAAGATATGGAACTTGGAAGGGATATGGAGGAGAGAGGGAGAAGCAGAGGTAAGGGTATAGGTGAATGGATGAGGGAGGTGACAGTGGAGGAGGATGGGGAGGGGTGGATTAAAGACGGGGCCGGATTTTAAAGGGCTGCGGGGTTAGGACCTGGAGTGGGCACCATTTAAAAATCACAGTCCCTGAGGTCATCTCAGGATTCTGACTCTCCAGGACAGTTTCAAATTTTCAATTTGCTGGTGGGGAGGGGAGGGAAAAGGGAACACACAGGCTGCCAAATAACAGCCCATTTAGCTCCTTTAGGGGCTTGTTTCGGGGCTGGGGCATTCGGGAAGGAAATTTTTAAATCGGATTTTGGCGATCCCGACCAGTCTGGCGCGCATTAGCGCACAGCTGTTGGGGTCACTAAGGGGCAAAAGCAAGTTTGTTTCCACATGTGATAAGATTAAATTTGAGGGGCCAACTAGCTCCGGATCGATTGCTGTACCTCCAAGACGTCGATGACCACCTTCCGCCGTTGTTACTGATCTGGCCACTCAGTGGGGGAGTGGATAGCTGATCAACTCATTCTGTGTAGGGAGAGAGGGCTGCCCAAAAACTTCAGCTTCATCTTCAGCTGCTTCATCAATGACCTTCCCTCCATCATAAGGTCAGAAGTGGGGATGTTCACTGATAGGCCATGACCATCTCAAGCAAGAGAGAATCTAACCACCTCCCCTTGACATTCAACTCCCTTCCACTGCTACTCTCTGTCTCCTGTTGCCCAGCCAGTTCTTTATCCATCTAGCTAGTGCACCCTGGACCCCATGCGACTTCACTTTCTCCATCAACCTACCATGGGGAACCTTTTCAAATGCCTTACTGAAGTCCATGTATATGACATCAACAGCCCTTCCCTCATCAATCAACTTTGTCACTTCCTCAAAGAATTCTATTAAGTTGGTAAGACATGACCTTCCCTGCACAAAACCATGTTGCCTATCACTGATAAGCCCATTTTCTTCCAAATGGGAATAGATCCTATCCCTCAATATCTTCTCCAGCAGCTTCCCTACCACTGACGTCAGGCTCAACGGTCTATAATTACCTGGATTATCCCTGCTACCCTTCTTAAACAAGGGGACAACATTAGCAATTCTCCAGTCCTCCGGGACGTCACCCGTGTTTAAGGATGCTGCAAAGATATCCGTTAAGGCCCCATCTATTTCCTCTCTCGCTTCCCTCAGTAACCTGGGATAGATCCCATCCGGACCCGGGGACTTGTCCACCTTAATGCCTTTTAGAATACCCAACACTTCCTCCCTCCTTATGCCGACTTGACCTAGAGTAATCAAACATCTATCCCTAACCTCAACATCCGTCATGTCCCTCTCCTCGGTGAATACCGATGCAAAGTACTTGTTTAGAATCTCACCCATTTTCTCTGACTCCACGCATAATTTTCCCCCTTTGTCCTTGAGTGGGCCAATCCTTTCTCTAGTTACCCTCTTGCTCCTTATATATGAATAAAAGGCTTTGGGATTTTCCTTAACCCTGTTTGCTAAAGATATTTCATGACCCCTTTTAGCCCTCTTAATTCCTCGTTTCAGATTGGTCCTACATTCCTGATATTCTTCCAAAGCTTCGTCTTTCTTCAGCCGCCTAGACCTTATGTATACTTCCTTTTTCCTCTTAGCTAGTTTCACAATTTCACCTGTCATCCATGGTTCCCTAATCTTGCCATTTCTATCCCTCATTTTCACAGGAACATGTCTCTCCTGCACGCTAATCAACCTCTCTTTAAAAGAAAACAACTGCAACCACTACTTTTTCTTCCAATGTTTCATGACTTATCATAGCACCATGTACAGGTGTAGTGGTCACTTCAGATAAATGTATCGATCACAGATGGAGAGGAGAAGACACAGAGTGGGGAGGTAGGGAAATGGGAATGGAGAAGAGGAGTGAAAGGGGGGTGTGGTGGGGGTGGAGGACAGGGGCTAGTGGTGGATGAAGAAGGATTAGGTGGCACTGGGCTGGGACAAATTGTCCTTTCACTGGAAGTGGGAAGTGGCACTGGGCCAGCTTGCAATTCCATCTTTGAGGGGTGGAAGAGACAATTTTTCTTCTCACATGGGAAATTCTGCTCAGGGTGAGGGGTGGAAGCCAACAGGGTAGATCATGAAGCCAATGGAAACGTAAATTGGGAGAGATGGAACACGGGCTAATACTCTACACCATCGCACAATGTCAAATTCTGAGTCATTTCTCAGTCATTGGCAGGGGGTGGGGTGGGGGGCGGGGGTGGGTTAGACATTTTCTGCTCATATGGCAAGGTGAATTACTGCTCATAGAGGGTAGGATTAGACCCAAACTTGTTCTGTCAGGGGCGTATGGGCAAGATTCAGTTTCACAGGCAGTGGGGATTTGTCATTAGGATCGGGAGGGCCAAGTTTGTGCTCGGTGGTGGATGGCAGGCTCAGTTTGTGCCCACTGGGTATGGGAAGGGAAGTAAGGGCAGCTTTGTCCTCAGTTGGGACAGGGTGGAAGGCCAGGTTTGTCCTCACTATGGGTGAGAACTAGATTTCTGTCCTGTGGAGGTGAGGTTGGGATATTCCTGCACTATGGAAAGGTGTTGTCAGACTTCATGGAGGGCGAGCCTTGTGTACTGATTTCTGCTCAGTGATGTGGAGCCCTTATTTCAGCAAAAGGGTAAGAGGATTATGCTCTAATTGCCAACTAGTTTGGGTTGTTGTGCTTGTTTCTGCTAGGCGTGTGGAGGTTGATGGCTGTATTTCTATACAGTTGGAGGGAAGGTAGTAGAGGTGGGGGGGGGGGCAGGGGAGGGTTGATTTTTGCATAATGGGCAATGGACGGCAGATGTCCAGATTCTAGTCACTGGGTGTGGGAGAGTAGTTCTTAAGATTTCTGCTCAGTTGGAGGAGGGCTGAACCATGCTTTTTCATTTGGGTGGGGGATAGTTCTCATGTGGAGTTCAAGGGGGGCTGTGATGCCTTCTCAGTTGTGTTGGGGAATGGAGATGGAGGTTCAGAGGAATTTCATTAACTGTCCATAGTCCATAACTATTGTAGGGGGAGATTGTGGCATAGTGGTAAATGCCACTGAGCTAGTAATCCAGAGGTCCAGGCTAATTCCCTGGGGCCACGGGTTAAAATCCTGTCATGGCAGCTGGTGGAATTTAAATTCAATTAATTAATAAAAATCTGGAATTGAAAGCTAGTCTCAGTAATGGTCACCATGAAACTATCATCGATTGTCATAAAAACCCATCTGGTTCACTAATATCCTTGAAGGAAGGAAATATGTCATCCTTACCTGATCTGGCCTACATGTAACTCCAGATCCACAGCAATGTAGTTGACCCTTAACTGCCCTCTGAAATGGCTGAGCAAGCCACTCAGTTGTCAAGGACAATTAGAAATAGGCAACAAGTGCTGGCCTTGCCAGTGATGCCGACATCCCAAGAAAGAATAAAAAAAAGTTTCTTAACTTGGTTCATGGAGCTGAGCAAATACATCCTTGGCCATGGCTGTTTCTATTTCTGTTACTGTTTAGGTGAATGCAACAAAATCTATGTTCACTGGTTAGAAATTGCCATTTCTCTGCTTATTTGGGGCGGCGGGGGAAAGTTGAGAGTTGCAATCGCTACTCAATGTTTTGGAGTTGGGATGGAATAGTCGCCTGCTCATCAAACATTACATTTTCCATCTCTGGATACTAGTCTCCTAGATACAATGGAATCTTTACTAATGGGGTGGGGTGGGGTGGGGTTGTACACACTTCTGTTTATCAGGTGGGAGTTTGCTTTGTCTGTTCAGTAGTATAGGGAGATATTGAGACAGTTTCCTGATCTTTACTAACTATGAGAAGTCATGGAGTTGACGTTGGCAATATCCTGTATTTGAGGGGCTTGGGAATGTTTCCGTTCAGTGCATGAAGCAATTTACATTGTTGGGAATTAACTTCCGGTTTTGTTAACTTATGCGTATGTTTGGATGGTACAGCAAAACGTTCCTTTTGAGAGATCAGGTTTTCATTCACTCATTCAGCCTCACTATGCGTGGCTGTTTTTCTATGTGTTGGTTGTATGATGAACATTAAACGGTTAACTTTGTTTTTCCTGAAGAACTTATCTTTAGTACAGGATAGACGTGGAGAAGATGTTTCCATTTGTGGGACAATCCAAAACTATTTGTCATAAATCTAAGATAGTCACTAATAAATCCAATAAGATTGCCAATAATCCAGTAATCATTTACCCAGAGATTGGTGGGAATGTGGAACTTGTCACCACATGAAGGAGTTGAGGTTATTAGAATAGATGCATTTAAGGGGAAGCCAGATAAACACATGAGGGAGAAAGGAATAGAAGGTTATGCTGATAGAGTTAGGGTTGGAGAAAGCCTGTGTTGAGCAATAACACCAGCATGGGCCAGATAGGCTGAGTGGCCTGTTTCTGTGCTGTACGTTTAATGTAATTCTATGTAACATTACTCAATACCAAATGCTTTCTAATAGCTTTGAACTTTTAAAACTTTATTCTTCTCACTTGTGTGTATCTTTGCCGAATGGGAGCATGACATTTCTTCTAAAGGGAATAGTTTGGGATTTCTGAGGATTAAATCCTGGGCTGTCATGTTACATTAGGGTTGCCCAACTGCAATCAATTAGTCAAGTCCTATTATGTCCGTCTTTGGAATCTTGAGAACACTCATGGTTTTTAATATATGATAGATTATGAATTGTTACAATAGCAGTAGAACAGTAACAATTTTCTGTTAATATGATCTTTACAGAACATTGGTGGGGAATTTCCTCAGAACTGACATTACGATGTTGCCAGAAGTGTGGCAGAAACTCCAAAGTTATGGCAAGGGGTTACAGGGAAACGTTCAGCCATTATATTTTACATTTATAGTCGACTCTTTAAACAATAAGATAAATTACTTTCTACACAGTTGTTTGATTATCTGTAAATATGAACAGATTCAAATTGTGGAGTTTTGAACTTTGAAAATAAATATGCATCCATATTATGTTGCATTGAGTATTAATTACAAAGGAATTGCATGCATATGAAGTAAAAGTATTCCTGCAGTACCTCCAGATATAGTGAAAAGATCATTCCTCTGGAGCATCTGGTTCATTAATAAGTCCTAAACGGCAATAACAAAGTGGAAAGTGAACCATATTCAGAATAACTGATCCATTTACCTATGCAGCTCTCTATCGTTTTGCTGTTCCAATAGCAAAGTTATCAAATGATCAGGTGAAGCTGTAAGTTTCTCATTCTCACTTTGCTTTTGTCTCTGCTTTCCCACTTCCTAGAGAAAAAAGTGAGATAATCAGAGCAAATTTGAAAATAGCATAGCTTTACAATTAATGAGGAGCATTGTTTTAATGGGAAATAAACCACTGACAATATAACCAACAAATCTTTCATCAAGGAATGATTTATTTCTCCATAAACCACAATTCTTCCTTTATTTTTCTATCCTGGATTGAGTTTCTCATTTTTTAAATTTTCTATTACTTCTGAATAATCTTCTACTACAATTTTAAACTATGTCCTTTTCCTGTCAACAAAGCTGATTTCCCGCAAATATTTAAAGGTGTCTGTTGCAAAGCAGATTTAGAGAAATTTACAGAACCATAGCTGATCCCTTAATCCTGAATTGTAGTTGAAGAGTGCCTTACTCTAACAGCGAAAAACTGAGTAATTAATAAAATGACCAATTTTATGAATGACTTCTCCCGAAATGGATTGTTGCCTTCCAGAAACATAAACACAGAAATTGAGTAACACTATTCATGATTTTGGTTCCGTTAATCTTAAAGGACAGAAAATCAGAGGGAGCAGATTGGAGAGCAAGATTTCCTTATATGTGCTCCAGGTGGGAAAGCCACTCTGCAAGAAGCATTTATTTGCAAAACTGTCTCATAAAGCAACAGAAGAATGTGAATCAAAAGCGGAAAACAAGATAATGATAAATAAATAAAAAGAACTGAAAAGCAAGACCTGGGTGTGGAAATCCAGGAACAACTTGAGACTAGAATTTTTGCAGTTCAGGCCTTGAATGCTCCCATAGGCTCAGCAAGTAAATTCACCACCCAATGAATAATTGAGAAATATAGACAACTTCACTCTAGATTGTCAAAGTTGGTCTCAGTATTCCATGCCCATGGAAAACAGAAATAATCCAGAGTTCCTGCTCTTGATCGCTGTGCAAATTTGGCTGTGATTCTCTCACAGTTGAATAGTCTACTGATACTGTCAAGGCCCACACAGAAGAGTAGGCGCTCAGTTGAACTACTTGAGGGTGGTGACAGCTATACAAATCAGCATGTTTAAGAGAGGAGAGAGCAAACTGGAGGGGGGAGAAAACAAAGCATCACAAAGAATGCCACTTGTATCTGTTACTAACCTGGACTGCGTTAAAGATAGCATCAAATGCTAACGATTGACTCATCTGGTTTACATTGTGGAACTCCTGAGCAATTTCGCTGGACAACTCAAGTGTAATCTGCAAATATATGTATTAAAAATATGATTCAACACACAAGGGAGGAACAATAGAGCATTGTAAAATTTGGAACATCATTCTGTAGCGTGAAAAAAGTTTCAGTAGCAATCATACATCAAAAGCACTACCAAACCATTACAGCTCATGGTATCTAAATTTGGAATAAAATTTCAAAGCAATAATAGTAATTTCTATACAGTCTAGCTGACTGGTACTAATCCCAGTTCATTATCAGGAATGCCAGGAGGCAATAACAGTAACTATCTGTAATTGGCCTGGTTCCACCACTAGTATTGGAATGGGTATCAAACAAAAATGACTTGCCACTGTAAGTTTATGGCTATTATTCCTTTCTTCATTGTTTGCTTAACAACTTCACTTTCTTGTCACTGGGGGTCAGGAACAGTATTTAAATTGAGTTGAGTGGGGGAAGAAGATGGGGGGGGGTGGGGAATCAAAGTGGCAGGGTGAGGAAGTTTAGTCGAAGAATTCAGGCATGGCCTTCTTCCCGAGCATCCAGCACAATTTAACCTCCACTGGCCACTGCAAGTCCATTTTGCTGCCGTGATTGGAAAAGCATGTTCAAGTTTACAATATACATTGCCAACTGGTGTGGCTCCCTGACAGCAGCATGGACTTGCAAAATTACCTGTCAAACTGCAAGTGCAACCTACATAAGATTTTGTACAAGTTCAGCATTACCTGCTTGCTTCCTATTGTATTCCTTTGGAAGCTGTGGTTTGTTTACAAAATTCAACATTTAAACACATCAAATTACAAGATGCAAAACTGCCTTTCTTTTTCTTTCTTTCTAACTTTCCCTCTTTCTTTCTCTCTCTTCCCCCCCCTTTGCCCTCCCTCTTTGTTTCATAGGTGTACACAATTAGCATTGAGGTTTCCTGTTAACAAACTACAGATGGAGATAATCAGTTGGTTTTAATAGTATACTGGTGCCTTTTTTAAATTGTAGCATTAACTGAAGAAAGACACAACAGCTGGCTGCCTGTTCCTCACCTGAAAACTGGGCAGGCTGCAGCTGCAAACTGAGAACCTTGGTTGCTCCGCTGGTGCCTAAGCCTCTGTTAATGCAATTTTAAGGTGGACCTGCAAGTGGGTGAGCAGCTCACATTTCCTGTTTCTGATGAGAGCCTGCTCAAATATGCAAAATGGGGTTCTACGTCAGTTGGAAAGAAGGCAATCCCCAATTACTGCCCAGTAAGGAGATGGGGTCTACGATATCTTGTCAACAAGGGGTGGGGGCAGATTTGAGGGGGAGTGGGTGTGCTTCATTATTGGGTGGGGGATGGGAATATTTTGGTTGTGTTTCCCTTCTTTTTGCTGATCATTTTGTTCAGATGTTGAGAAGCCACTGATTGTTGCTTATTCATTAGTTGCTTCAACTCACTGGGCTTAATTTTTATTCTGGTGTTGGGATCAATTCCGGGTCCCGACCCCGAATGGCATGGTCCTGACAAGCCCACCACAATTTTCAAGTGCCAGGCCAATTAGTGGTCAGGGACCACACTCGCCATTCAATTAAGGGCGGTGGCCTGGCTCCCGAGGCTGGTTGGCTAATGGGAGGCCCTCCAGCAATAAAACATCGGTCGAGGTGCCGATTCCTTCATGGAGAGAGAGGGGCACCTCAAGATGGAGGCGTTTCTGAACATATAAACTTAAAAAGGCCACCACTGCCTGGCCATGATCGTGAAGCAGCAACAGGATGCCACCAGTCACAGCTGTAGCCTGACAGCCATGCCAGGTGCAGGGAGTGTCCCAAGCTGGATGAAGCATAGACCCGTCACCCACCAGGAGGCTGCCTCGTATAACTGGCCTTGTTTTGGCCGCAGTGTGGAGCCTGCATGCTGACTGGGAAATTCCAGTCAGCGTGGGTGAGGGGCTCTTAATTGGCCTAATTGGCTACTTGCCACTTGCGGGCAGGTAGCCGTCATATCCTCTGACCCAGCCATTTTCAAAATGGCTCAGGATCGGGATAGTGCCGGCAAACTGGCATGCAGGCCAGTGGTGAGAAATTCCCAATTCCGACCCCATCGGGAGTTGAAAATTAGGCCCACTGTCTTTCAGCCATTGTCTTCTGAGATTTTTTGAGAGTACGCAGTTTCTGACTTCAATGGAAATGAAATTCCAGTGTCTTCTATAATGAGCAAGCCATCCACTCCATTCGATTACCTCCCAACAGGTGGAGGTGAAAATTACCCCCACCATTTCCAATATATAATACATTGATTCAGATGTACAAAAGCACTTGCATTTTTGTTTTAGATATATTAGCTGAAACTAAAACTTCTGTTTGATGTTTCAGCATCTAAAGGATTATGCCACGTGTGTGCTGTTGAAGTCATATTTTGTCTTGTATGTTAAACTGTATTGCCAAAGGCCTGCTATAAATCTGAACTTGCTGTTTATAAATTGTTTGAACTTGTTTCTCACACAACACACACAGTACACAGCGTACTGCACATATTTTACCTTTTTTCATATATATAATTATATATTTATATATAGCTATAATTATAAATTGAAGTAATATATCTAAAAGTTTATTTCTCAGTATTTAAATAGGATAGATGGTACTAATAAGAATGTGTAACTTTTCTACTTTTACATGAAGCAAGATTTAGCAATTTATAAAAGAACTTCTTCAAGGCTAATTGCTAAGTAAGTAAATGCAGAATTTCCATGAGCGTTCTATTAATTTCCCACCATAACATTGGAAAGGGATAAGTAGAAACCCTGGAAAAACATGGTAAATGGCAGAAGAAGGCATTCCTGCTCCATCCACCTTAATTTCCAGTCCTTGTTTCCCAGAGGTTCCCAATTTAGAGTGAGGCCCCAAGATTCCAGGGAGTTGGCATTGCAGGATGATCCCTCAGCTTGGAGGTATGAAGTGGTCCAGTAGCAAAGTACAAATGGGCCAAACAGGTAAGTGTCCAACCTTTAACTGCAGGGGATGGCAGTTTTGGGCACTTGGAGAACTTCTGACTGCAAGTCACCAACAGAAGGCCTTGACATAGCCACCCTTCTGGTTCTGCTCCATACCTCCAGGATGCTGCAAAAAGATGGGCCTGCGGGGAACGTAAACCAGTTATATTAATGGCCTTGCTCATTAAACTTGTACATACCGCAGTTTCTAATGTGCTCTGCATGTTCAGCACAAGGGTGGATGGAACATGATCATTCTTAGAGGTAATACGATGACTACTTTATGAATTGTGTCAACTACTTAATAAGGCCAGTCATCGATTGCATAGGCTTTATAATTTATATTTACTCCTCTTTCACCTTCATTATACACAAAAATATCAGAAATAATTTTATCATCTGATTATTCTTCTACTTCTTCAAAGTTATTTCTGTTACACTAGTACCGCCACCTCTTTCTGCTCTATTTGAATTTTTAATTTTCAAAATAAAACATATTTGTGGTAGCTATAGTTTGACTTTCTTGGTTGATATGCAAAAGGAGAGCACATGGGATTGGGGATAAAATATATATATATATATATATATATATATATATAATTGAAGACAGAAGAAAATGTTAGATATGAACTAATGCAGGTAAGAGAAGACAGATATGTCATACCAAATCAGGGAATAGCATTGAAATTAAATCACTCCAGAATTTCAATCACACATAAGATAGGAACCTGTCACGGACACAGTCCACTAACTCATGCATTGTTGAATACTGGTTTCAGGTCTTCGTAGTATGAATACTCTCTGAATACTAAAGAGAAAAGCCATGACCATATGAAAAACCAGGCAGGTCTGAGGGCTCTCCGCTTCTTCCTTGAACAGAGGCCCAACCAGTCCCCATCCACCACCACCCTTCTCTGCCTGGCTGAACTTGTTCTCACATTGAACAACTTCTCCTTCAAATCCACTCACATCCTTCAAGTAAAAGGTGTTGCTATGGGTACTTGTATGGGTCCTAGTTATGCCTGTCTTTTTGTGGGATATGTCGAACATTCTTTGTTCCAGTCCTACTCAGGCCCCCTCCCCCAACTCTTTTTCCGGTACATTGATGACTGTATCGGTGCCGTTACAAACTTTATCAACTTTGCTTCTAATTTCCATCCTTCTCTCACCTTCACATGGTCCATCTTCGACACTTCCCTACCCTTCCTCGACTTCTCTGACTCCATTTCCGGGGATAGGCTGTCTACTAATATTCATTATAAGCCCACCGAATCCCACAGCTACCTTGACTACACTTCTTCACACCCTGCCTCCTGTAAGGACTCCATTCCATTCTCCCAGTTTCTCTGTCTCTGACGCATCTGCTCTGATGATGCAACCTTCCACAACAGTGCTTCTGATATGTCTTCCTTTTTCCTCAACTGAGGAGACCCCCCCACTGTGGTTGATAGGGCTCTCAAACGTGTCCAGCCCATTTTCTGCACCTCTACCCTCACCCCTTCCCCTCCCTTCCAGAACCGCGACAGGGTTCCCCTCGTCCTCACTTTCCACCCCACCAGCCTCCGCGTCCAAAGGTTCACCCTCGGCCATTTCCGCCACCTCCAGCCTGATGCCACTATCAGCATTCTGAAGGGATCGTTCCCTCCGTGACACCCTCGTCCGCTCCTCCATTACCACCGACATCTCGTCCCCTTCCCACGGCACCTTCCCCTGCAATCGCAGGAGGTGTAATACCTGCACTTTTATCTTCTCTCTCCTCACTATCCGACGCCCCAAACACTCCTTTCAGGTGAAGCAGCGATTTACTTGTACTTCTTTCAATTTAGTATACTCTATTCACTGCTCACACTGTGGTCTCCTCTACATTGGGGAGACCAAACGCAAATTGGGTGACTGCTTTGTGGAACATCTCCGCTCAGTCCGCAAGCATGACCCCGAGCTTCCGGTTGCTTGCCATTTCAACACCCACCCCCCTGCTCTCATGTTCACATCTCTGTCCTAGGATTGCTGCAGTGTTCCAGTGAACATCAACGCAAGCTCGAGGAACAGCATCTCATTTACCGATTAGGCACACTACAGCCTGACAGACTGAACATTGAGTTCAATAATTTCAGAGCATGACGGGCCCCGCTTTTTATTTTTAAGATATCTTTTCTTTTTTATTTGTTTATTTTATTTTAGTCTGTTTCGTTTGTTTCTACTGTGCCTACCCACTGTTGTTTTCATGTTTGTGCTTGGGGCCAGACTGTTCATTTTTCAGTCTATTAACACTCTCTCTGTACTAACGCTTTGTCTTTCACCACACCATTAACACAGCATTTGCCTTTGCTCCATGACCTCTGGTCAGTCATTCTCTGTGAGCTTGTCCTTTCAACACCTTCTCTTTGGTTATCTCTTGCCCCACTCCCACTGTACTTGCTTAAAACCTATTACATTTCTAATATTTGCCAGTTCTTTTTTCTTTAGAGGTTTAGAGGGGATTTGAGGAAAAGTTTTTTCACCCAGAGGGTGTTTGGAATCTGGAACACACTGCCTGAAGGGGTCGCAGAGGCAGGAACCCTCACAACATTTAAGAAGTATTTAGATGAGTCCTTGAAACGCCATAGCATACAAGGCTACGGGCCAAGTGCTGGAAATTGGGCTTAGAATAGATAGGTGCTTGATGGCCAGCACAGACACGATGGGCCGAAGGGCCTGTTTCTGTGCTGTATAATTATCTGACTCTATGATGAAGGGTCACTGACCTGAAACCTTAACTCTGCTTCTCTCTCCACAGATGCTGTCAGACATGCTGAGTATTTCCAGCATTTCCTGTTTTTATTTCAGATTTCCAACATCTGCAGTATTTTGCTTTTATTATTAGACTCGATTTTAACCCTAAATGGTATAGGAAATAGGAGCGGTAGTAGGCCATTCGGCCCAACGAGCCTGCTCCAATATTCAAGCAGATCATAGCTGATCATCTACCTCTATGCCATTTTTCCCCACTGTCCCCATACCCCTTGATGTCATTAGCATTCAGAAATCTATTGATTTCTGTCTTCAACATGCTCAATGGTTGAGCTTTCACAGCCCTCAGGGGTAGAGAATTCCACAGATTCACCACCCTCTGAGTAAAGAAATTCCTCCTCAACTCAGTCTTAAATGGCCCACCCCTTATTCTGAGACTGTGTCCCCTTGTTCTAGACTCATCAGCCAGAGGAAACATCCTAACCACATCTACCCTGTCACGCCCTGTAAAAATGTTAAAAGTTTTAATGAGATCACCTCTTTTTTCAAAACTCTGGAGAATAAAGGCCCAGTTTCCTCAATCGCTCCTCATAAGACATTATCACCATCCCAGTGATTAGCCTGGTGAACCTCCATTGCACTCCCTCTATGGCAAGTATATCCTTCCTTCGATAAGGAGACCAAAACTGTACACAATACTCCAGCTGTGGCTCATCAAGGCTCTATACAATTGAAGCAATACATCTTTACTCCTGTACTCAAATTCCCTTGCAATGAAGGCCAATGTACCGTTTACCTTCTTAATTGCTTGCTGTACTAGCTTTCAGTGACTCATGAACAAGGACACCCAGGGCCTTTTGGACATCAACAATTCTCAACCTCCTACCATTTAAGAAATATTCTGTCTTTCTATTTTTTCTACCAAAGTGGAAAACTTCACACTTATTCACATTATATTCCATCTGCCATGTTCTTACCCATTCACTTAGCCTGTCCAAGTCTCCTTAAAACCTCCTTGCATCCTCCTCACAATTCACATTCCCACCTAGTTTTGTGTCATCCGCCAATTTGGAAACATGACAATTGGCCCCCATTTTCAAATCATTTATATAGATTGTAAACAGCTGTAACCCAAGCACTGATCCTTAGGGTACCCCACTAGTAACAGTCTGCCATCCTGAGAATGACCCACCTATTCCTACTCTCTGCTTTCTGTCTGTTAACCAATTCTCAATCCATTGCAGTATATTACTCCCAATCCCATGTGCTCTAATTTTGTTTACTAACCTCCTGTGTTGGACCTGAATAAAAGCTTTCTGAAAATCCAAATACAACACATCCACTGGTTCTCCTTTATCTATGCTACAAGTAACATCCTCAAAAAACTCCAACAGGTTTGTCAAACATGATTTCCCTTTCACAAATCCATGTTGACTCTGCCCAATCAGATCATTTTTTCCCAAGTGTCCAGTTATCTCATCCTTTATAATAGATTTGAACATATTCCCTACTACTGACATCAAACTAACAGGTCTGTAGTTCTCCATTTTCTCTCTCACTCCCTTCTTAAATAGTGGGGTTACATTTGCTACTTTCCAGTGTGCAGGAACCCATCCAGAATCTCTAGAATTTTGAAAGTTAACCACAATGCATCCACTATAGCCACCTCCTTCAATACTGTCACTTAATTTGTTCAGCTGAAACAGGTGCAATGTTTCTACATATTCTGTCTGTCTGCAAAGAACAGGGTCCTGTGTATTAATATATGTAGCTTCCATTATGCGCAAATGTGCCACACTGTGAGCCCTACTGACTATCTTAAAGTTCACTTGCCAACCAATCAGCACTCTCTTCTCATACAGTATAAGTTGTTGTTTTCCCTTACATCGGTTATTCTTGGGATTGTCCTGATGAGTGCAAGACGAAAAGCTTCCACAACATGTCTCTATTTTCAGCAATACTCAATTACATTAGTTTTGGGAACCACTCCCTCAGGTCCCCGACAGTGCCCTTGAGAAATCTCAATCTAGCCTGCCAATGTCCTTGTCATTCTCTCCAGGTTTAGGCACAGGTTTGTCCTGGAATATGGTAATGTGCCCTGGGAGTTAAAATGGTTGAGGTTTTACACCAATGGCACCATGGGAATTTCCTTGCCGCTCATGGCCCAGCTTCGCATGCCACCCCAACGCCCCCAGTTAAACTTGGAGCTAATATATTTTCAGAGGTTTGGGGAAAATGGTGGCATAGTGGTAATGTCACTGAACTAGTAATCCAGAGGTCCAAGCTAATGCCACAGGGACATGAGTTCAAATCCCACCACGGCAGCTGGTGGAATTTAAATCCAATTAATTAATAAAAATCTGGAATTGAAAACTAGTCAGTAATAGTGCCATGAAACTAATCGTTGATTATGGTAAAAACCCATCTGATTCACTAATGTCCTTTAGTGAAGGAAATCGGACGTCCTTACCTGGTCTGGCCAACATGCGAGTCCAGACCCAAAGCATTGTGGTTGACTCTTAACTGCCCTCTGAAATGGCTTAACAAGCCACTCAGTTATCAAAGGCAATTAGGAATGGGCAACAAATGCTGGCTTTGCCAGTGACGCCAACATCCCAAGAAAGAATTCCCTGGATATTCTTCTCTCGCTGCCAGGAGAAGGGGTGGGGGGGGGGGGGGGGGGTGTGGGCTCTCTGACGCCAGCAATGGCATCAGCTGCCTGTGTGCAGGCGCCATTTGTAAAGGGCAGCCAGCCCTGCCGGGTCATGTAAATTTTTAAAGGGCTACCCTCCCCAACGTACCACCAATAACTCTATCGTTCCTTTCTCCCCACACCACATCAACAATTAAATTCAACATTTGCCCTCTTGGGGCCCCCCCCCCACCCACAAAATACTTACCTTCAACAGCAGACATTTCCCCCCCACAAACCGATCAATGTGCAGAGGTCTCCCCTTCCTACCCTCCCCTTTACTAGTAATTTGCTTTCGAGCCCATTCCCCCCACCACTGCACTGAAAATCATTAGTTCTCCCCTTCCCCACCACAGTGGCGCCTGCTTTCCCTGGACTGGAAATTGAAGGCGCGAATGTCAGCCACCGCTTGAAAGATCACGGCCCGAAGGCAAGATCACTGTTGATTTCATTAAAATGTAATCATTTCATTCATTTAAATATGTTAATCCACGTCCCATCGCCCAGCGGTGGGGGGCTGCCACAGAGCCTCGCCGCCGCTGGGAAGATAGGGCCCGGCACCCTTCGCATTGGGCTCCGTGGCTGGCTGCTCTCGGACAATCTTCCGCCACCCCCCCCCCCCCCCCCCCCCCCGCCACCCCACTGGCCATGCAGCCCAACATCGGGAGCTCAGTAAAATCCTGGCCATTATAGAAAAAAATCTTTCAGTTTGATGCAGCAGCTATGTGACCGACCATGATGCACAAAGTTAAACATACTGGGCCCGACGTTCCTGCCTCCTTCCTCTCCTGCCAAATATGTGGCAGTGCTGCACTTCCACTTGCCTGTCTGCCCTGGCTTGACTTTGTCCCAAATCCCATAGTGGGGCTCATTTGCATAAAAAGGTCAGGTGCCCACACCATTTCTGGCTTTCTCTGGGCACCATCTCATGAGGGCACTTTACACTCCGCTGGGGGAGCTGTTCTCAACTGTCTTTAGGAAACCTGCAGCGTGGGCCCCTCTTCTGCCAGGAGCTGATCCTGACATGCAAGTATGTCTGGGTCATTCAGGTTTACTTTGTTCTGGGGGCAAATGTGGTGAAACCGGTGGAATTTCTGGCAAGTGGCATTAGTCTCGCCTATGCTTCTGACATCGACACATGTGTGGGAGGGGTGGGGATGGCAGAAGCTGTTACCCTTGCTTTCAGCCGAATATCTCAAGCCAACAAGGAGCAAAACCATGCCCCACCTCAAATTCAGACCCAACTGCCCAGCTTATGCTGCTGCTGCTGCACCCTCCTAGGCCCAAGAATTTCAGGCCCGCTCTCCTTTACCTGTAGCATGTGCTCAAATGCTAGTGCATGAAATATAAAAAGCTTTTAGCATTTAGCCAGTATTATTTATAAATTTTTTTTGGCTGCAGCAGTTGTATATGGCTCCAATGAACAATGACAGTTAGGCTGCAAGAATCATAATGCTAGAAGTGAAATGTGAAGACTAAAGAACTGTATAACAGGAATTAAACACATGGGTATCTTACGATGGGTGTTTGATGAATTGTATCAAATTTCTCGTGTCAGATTGCTCAGTGGCGCCAATTTTGTTTAGGTTTATTCACTAGGGACTAAAAGGCCCAAGATCATGATGACAAACATATTAGCTAATATCAGCTCAGATTGTTATGGAACAGGGAACATGTTGTACTGCTTATTAAGTCATTGAGTGCTCAATTTATTTCCTAGATGTTACTTTTAAAAACTGTAAATGCTGAACTTCATGCCTGCTTAAGGTGATTTCTGAAGGATGTCAGCTTGCAGTACAATGACACATTTAACTCTTCAAGTGCCATACAAAAACATCTGCCAATGTAAGTTGTAGTGGCTCAAAACAAATATATCTATTTGATAGCCCTTCACATGGCTTTTCCATGACTTTTGGCATGCATAAATATATCATAGGCTTTTAGCAAGCTAAGGAGAGCTACAAGTATGGCAGCGTGATGGCTATGTAGAGTTATCAAATGCTAGCGTATCAACTTGTGAAATTGAATTCACCTGTGGACTAGACAATGAAGCCTTCAGCATTCTTTTGAAAACCCAACTAATACTCTTCAGGGAAGGTGACCTGGCACACCCACATGGTCTGAGTTACACCCAAGTCATCTGTGATTTGCTCACCAGCTTATGACCCTGAATCAAATCATGCACTCATACGCACTGATGTGATAGTATCTGCGCTGGTGGAGGGTGTGGGGGTGTGATGTGACACTACATACTCTTGAGGATCCCTCCTCTTCCTCAGAGATGGCAAGCTGGCCTCCAATCTCTCGACGTCTTCTGGCCTCGGCTTGTCCCTGACCTTCATAACAGAACATAAATATGCAAGGGTTAAGGGCTTCCCATTTCCATTCCAGCCATGCTTGCTGTGGAGCTCCATGTGTCCAGACTTGGTCACAGGGACTATGCCTTCTATGTGCCAGATGCATCCTTGTGCACCTGCACTCGTCAACTCATCCTCTTGGCATGGCACTCCTGTCTCGCCATCAGCAATTGCACAGGCATCCTGCTGGCCTGCCCACCCCAAGGCCTCCTCCTCCATGGGGGTGAGGATGTGGAGAAACGGCACCTCTCCACCGGTTTTGGCCCTTGCTTTAATGCTGCGCGCTATCTTTTTCCGGAGGCACAAAAAGGAAGAGTCAAAAGATCATTTACGGCACAGAAGGAGGCGAGATAACCCATCAGGTCTATGCTGGCTCACCGCAGAGCAATCCAGTCAGTCCCCCTCCCCCGCTCGATCCCCACAGCCAAGTTTATTTCCTTCAAGTGCCCATCCGCTTCCCTCTCAAAATCATTGATTGTTTTCACTTCCACCATCCATTTTTTTTATTTGTTCGTGGGATGCGGGTGTTGCTGGCTAGGCCAGCATTTATTGCCCATCCCTAATTGCCCTTGAGAAGGTGGTGGTGAACTGCCTTCTTGAACCACTGCAGTCCTTGGGGTGTAGGTATACCTATAATGCTGTTAGGAAGGGAGTTCCAGGATTTTGACCCAGCGACAGTGAAGGAACGGCGACATAGTTCCAAGTCAGGATGGCGAGAGGCTTGGAGGGGAACTTGTAGGTGTTGATATTCCCATGCATTTGCTGCTCTTGTCCTTCCAGGTGGTAAAGGTCGTGGGTTTGGAAGGTGCTATTGAAGGAACCTTGGTGAGTTGCTGCAGTGCATCCTGTAGATGGTACACACTGCTGCCACTGTGCGTCAGTGGTGGAGGGAGTGAATGTTTGTGGATGGCGTGCCCATCAAGTGGGCTGCTTTGTCCTGGATGGTATCAAGCTTCTTAAGTGTTATTGGAGCTGCACCCATCCAGGCAAGTGGAGAGTATTCCATCACACTCCTGACTTGTGCCTTGTAGATGGTGGACAGGCATTGGGGAGACAGGAAGCGAGTTACTCGTCGCAGAATTCCCAGCCTCTGACCTGCTCTTGTAGCCACTGCATTTATGTGGCTGGTCCAGTTCAGTTTCTGGCCAATGGTAACCCCCAGGATGTTGATAGTGGGGATTCAGCAATGGTAATACCATTGAACATCAAGGGGAGGTGCTTAGATTCTCTCTTGTTTGAGACGGTCATTGCATAGCACTTATGTGGCATGAATGCTACTTGCCATTATCAGCCCAAGCCTGGATATTGTCCAGGTCTTGCTGCATCTGGACACGAGCTGCTTTAGTATCTGAAGGAGTTGCAACCGATGCTGAACATTGTGCAATCATCAGTGAACATCCCCACTTCTGACCTTATGATGGAGGGAAGGTCATTGATGAAGCAGCTGGAGATGGTTGGGCCGAGGACACTACCTCCCTAAGGGACTCCTGCAGTGATGTTCTGGGACTGAGATGATTGACCTCCAACAACCACAACCATCTTGCTTTGCGCTTGGTATAACTCCAACCGGCGGAGATTTTTCCCTGATTCCAGTTTTGCTAGGGCTCCTTGATTCCATACTTGGTCAAATGTTGCCTGAATGTCAACGGCAGTCACTCTCACCTCACGTGAGCAGCGAGTTCCAGGTCATTACCACTCCCTGCGTAAAAAAGTTCACCCTCAATCTCTTGCTCAAAAACTTCAATCTCTGTCCTGTAGTCCTTGTACCATAAGTTAATGGGAACAGTTTTTCCTCGTTTACTTCATCTAAACCTGCCATAATCTTGTAAACCTTTTTCAAATCTCACCTCAATCTCCTTTGCTGCAAGGAGAACAATCCCAACTCTTGCAACCTAACCTTGTAACTAAAATCCCCCATCCCTGGAACCATTCTGGTGAATCTCACGTCCTTCCGAATGTGTGGTGACGAGAACTGGACGCAGTACTCCAGCTGGAGACTAACCAAAGCTTTATAAAGATGCAACATAACTTTCCTGCTTCTGTACTCAATGCCTCTATTTATAAAGCCCAAAATTCCATATGCTTTGCTAACCACTCTCCCAATATGTCCTACCACCTTCAAAGTTCGATGCACATGCACCCCACATCTCTCCGTTCCTGCACACCCTTTAGAACTGTGCCATTAAGTTTATATTGCCTCACCCGATCCCTTCTGTCAAAATGCATCACCTCACGCTTCTCATATTTCATTCCTTCTGCCACTTGTCTGCCCATTCTGCTAGTCAAAAAGAAAAAGGAAGCATTTGTAAGGGCTGGAAGGAGAGGAACAGACGAAGCACTTGAGGAATATAAAGACAGTAGGAAGGAACTTAAGCAAGGAGTTAGGAGGGCTAAAAGGGGTCATGAAAAGTCATTGGCAAACAGGATTAAAGGAAAAGCCCAAGGTTTTTTATACATATATAAAGAGCAAGACGGTAACCAGGGAAAGGGTTGGCCCACTCAAGGACAGAGATGGGAATCTGTGCGTGGAGCCAGAGGAAATGGGTGAGGTGCTAAATGAGTACTTTGCATCAGTATTCACCAAGGAGAAGGACTTGGTGGATGATGAGCCTAGGGAAGGGAGTGCAGATAGTCTCAGTCATCTCATTATCAAAAAGGTGGTGGTGTTGGGTGTCTTGCAAAGCATTAAGGTAGATAAGTCCGCAGGGCCTGATGGGATCGACCCTAGAATACTGAGGGAGGCAAGGGAAGAAATTGCTGGGGCCTTGACAGAAATCTTTGCATCCTCATTGGCCACAGGTGAGGTCCCAGAGGACTGGAGGATAGCCAATGTTGTTCTTTTGTTTAAGAAGGATAGCAAGGATAATCCAGGAAATTATAGGCCGGTGAGCCTTACGTCAGTGGTAGGGAAATTATTAGAGAGGATTCTTCGGGACAGGATTTACTCCCATTTGGAAACAAACAAACTTATTAGCGAGAGACAGCATGGTTTTGTGAAGGGGAGGTCGTGTCTTAATAATTTGATTGAGTTTTTTGAGGAAGTGACGAAGATGATTGATGAGGGAAAGGCGGTGGATGTTGTCTATGTGGACTTTAGTAAAGCCTTTGACAAGGTCCCGCATGGCAGACTGGTGCAAAAGGTGAAGTCACACGGGATCAGAGGTGAGCTGGCAAGATGGATACAGAACTGGCTCGGTCACAGAAGACAGAGGGTCACAGAAGACAGAGGGTAACAGTGGGTGTTTTTCTGAATGGAGGGATGTGACTAGTGGTGTTCTACAGGGATCAGTGCTGGGACCTTTGCTGTTTGCAGTATATATAAATGATTTGGAGGAAAATGTAGCTCGTCTGATTAGTAAGTTTGCGGACGACACAAAGGTTGGTGGAGTTACGGATAATGATGAGGATTGTCAGAGGATACAGCAGGATATAGATCGGTTGGAGACTTGGGCGGAGAAATGGTAGATGGAGTTTAATCCAGACAAATGTGAGGTAATGCATTTTGGAATTTCAAATGCAGGTGGGAGGTATACAGTAATTGGCAGAACCCTTAGGAGTATTGACAGGCAGAGAGATCTGGGCGTACAGGTCCACAGGTCACTGAAAGTGGCAACGCAGGTGGATAAGGTAGTCAAGAAGGCATTCGGCATGCTTGCCTTCATCGGTCGGGGCATAGAGTATAAAAATTGGCAAGTCATGTTGCAGCTGTATAGAACCTTAGTTAGGCCACACTTAGAATATTGCGTGCAATTCTGGTCGCCACACTACCAGAAGGACGTGGAGGCTTTGGAGAGGGTACAGAGGAGGTTTACCATGATGTTGCCTGGTCTGGAGGGCATTAGCTATGAGGTGAGGTTGGAAAAACTCGGATTGTTTTCACTGGAACGACGGAGGTGGAGGGGCGACATGATAGAGGTTTACAAAGTTATGAGCGGCATGGACAGAGTGGATAGTCAGAAGCTTTTTCCCAGGGTGGAAGAGTCAGTTACTCGGGGACATAGGTTTAAGGTGCGAGGGGCAAAGTTTAGAGGGGATGTGCGAGGCAAGTTCTTTACACAGAGGGTGGTGAGTGCCTGGAACTTGCTGCCAGGGGAGGTGGTGGAAGCAGATACGATAGCGACGTTTAAGAGACATCTTGACAAATATATGAATAGGAAGGGAATAGAGGGATATGGGCCCCGGAAGTACAGAAGGTGTTAGTTTAGGCAGGCATCAAGATCGGCGCAGGCTTGGAGGGCTGAATGGCCTGTTCCTGTGCTGTACTGTTCTTTGCTCTATCCATGTCCTGATGCAGGCATTCATATCATCCTCACTGTTTGCCACACCTCCAATTTTGACATCAAAGGCATTTGAAATTCTACTCTGTATTCCAAGAACCAAGTCATTTATATAAAGCAAAAAAAGCAATGGTCTTAGCACTGCACCTTGGGGAACACCACTGTCGAACAGTGGCGGCGAAGTAGTGGTATTATCACTGGACTAGTAACCCAGAGACCCAGGGTATTTCTCTGGGGACATGGGTCTGAATCCCACCACAGCAGAAGGTGGAATTTGAACTTAATTAATAAATCTGGAATTAAAAGCTAGTCTAATGATGGCCATGAAACCATTGTCGATTGTTGTAAAAACCCATCTGGTTCACTAATGGTTCCTTTAGGGAAGGAAATCTACTGTCCTTACCTGGTCTGGCCTACAGGTGACTCCAGACCCACAGCAATGTGGTTAACTGTTACATGCCCTCTGAAATGGCCTAGCAAGCCACTCAGTTGTACCTAACCGCTACGAAGTCAATAAAAAGGAATGAAACCGGACGGACCACCCGGCATCGACCTAAGCACCGGAAACGACAACGGCAAACCCAGCCCTGTCAACCCTGCAAAGTCCTCCTTACTAACATCTGGGGGCTTGTGCCAAAGTTGGGAGAGCTGTCCCACAGACTAGTCAAGCAACAGCCTGACACTGTCATACTCACGGAATCATACCTTACAGACAATGTCCCAGACACTGCCATCACCATCCCCACGTATGTCCTGTCCCACCGGCAGGACAGACCCACCAGAGGTGGTGGCACAGTGGTATACAGTAGGGAGGGAATTGCCCTGGGAGCCCTCAACATCAGCTCCGGACCCCATGAAATCTCATGGCATCAGGTCAAACATGGGCAAGGTAACCTCCTACTGATTACCACCTACCGCCCTCCCTCAGCTGATGACTCAGTACTCCTCCATGTTGAACACCACTTGGAGGAAGCACTGAGGTTGGCAAGGGCACAAAATATACTCTGGGTGGGGGACTTCAATATCCATCACCAAGAGTGGCTCGGTAGCACCACTACTGACCGAGCTGGCCGAGTCCTAAAGGACATAGCTGCTAGACTGGGTCTGCAGCAGGTGGTGGGGGAAACAACACGAGGGAAAAACATACTTGACCTCATCCTCACCAATCTGCCTGCCGCAGATGCTTCTGTCCATGACAGTATTGGTAGGAATGACCACCGCACAGTCCTTGTGGAGACAAAGGACCGCCTTCACATTGAGGATACCGTCCATCGTGTTGTGTCGCGCTATCACTGTGCTAAATGGGATAGATTTCAAACAGATCTAACAATGCAAAACTGGGCATCCATGAGGCGCTGTGGGCCATCAGCAGCACCAGAATTGTACTCAACCACAATCTGTAACCTCATGGCCCGGCATATCCCCCACTCTACCATTACCATCAAGCCAGGAGACCAACCCTGGTTCAATGAAGAGTGCAGGAGGGCATGCCAGGAGCAGCACTCGGCATACCTCAAAATGAGGTGTCAACCTGGTGAAGCTACAACCCAGGACTACTTGCATGCCAAACTGTATAAGCAGCATGCGATAGACAGAGCTAAGCCATCTCATAACCAACAGATCAGATCTAAGCTCTGCAGTCCTGCCACATCCAGCCGTGAATGGTGGTGGACAATTAAACAACTAACTGGAGGAGGTGGCTCAACAAATATCCCCATCCTCAATGATGGGGGAGCCCAGCACATCAGTGCGAAAGATAAGGCTGAAGCAGTTGCAACAATTTTCAGCCAGAAGTGTAGAGTTGATGATCCATCTCGGCCTCCTGCTGAAGTCCTCTGCATCACAGATGCCAGACTTCAGCCAATTCGATTCACTCCGCGTCATATCAAGAAACGACTGAAGGCACTGGATACTGCAAAAGCTATGGGCCCTGACAATATTCCGGCAATAGTACTGAAGACCTGTGCTCCAGAACTTGCCACACCCCTAGCCAAGCTATTCCAGTACAGCTACAACACTGGCATCTACCTGCAATATGGAAAATTGCCCAGGTATGTCCTGTACACAAAAAGCAGGACAAGTCCAACCCGGCCAATTACCGCCCCATCAGCCTACTCTCAATCATCAGTAAAGTGATGGAAGGTGGCATCAACAGTGCCATCAAGCGGCACTTGCTTAGCAATAACCTGCTCAGTGGCGCTCAGTTTGGGTTCCGCCAGGGCCACTCAGCTCCTGACCTCATTACAGCCTTGGTTCAAACATGGACAAAAGAGCTCAACTTGGTGAGAGTGACTGCCCTTGACATCAAGGCAGCATTTGACCAAGTATGGCATCAAGGAGCCCTAGCAAAACTGAGGTCAATGGGAATCAGGGGGAAAACCCTCTGCTGGCTGGAGTCAGACCTAGTGCAAAGGACGATGGTTGTGGTTGTTGGAGGTCAATCATCTGAGCTCCAGGACATCACTGCACGAGTTCCTCAGGGTAATGTCCTAGGCGCAGCCATCTTCAGCTGCTTCATCAATGACCTTCTTTCAATCATAAGGTCAGAAGTGGGGATGTTCGCTGATGATTGCACAATGTTCAGCACCATTCGTGACTCCTCAGATACTGAAGCAGTCCGTGTAGAAATGCAGCAAGACCTGGACAATATCCAGGCTTGGGCTGATAAGTGGCAAGTAACATTCCCGCCACACAAGTGCTAGGCAATGACCATCTCCAACAAGAGAGAATCTAACCATCTCCCCTTGACATTCAACGGCATTACCATCACTGAATCCCCCACTGTCAACATCCTAGGGGCTACCATTGACCAGAAACTGAACTAGAGTAGCCATATAAATACCATGGCTACAAGAGCAGGTCAGAGGCTAGGAATCCTGCCCCGAGTAACTCACCTCCTGACTCCCCAAAGCCTGTCCACTATCTACAAGAGACAAGTCAGGAGTGTGATGGAATACTCTCCACTTGCCTGGATGGGTGCAGTTCCAACAACACTCAAGAAGCTCACCACCATCCAGGACAAAGCAGCCCGCTTAATTGGCACCCCATCCACAAACATTCACTCCCTCCACCACCGATGCACAGTGGCAGCATTGTGTATCATCTACAAGATGCGCTGCAGCAATGCACCAAGGGTCCTTAGACAGCACCTTCCAAACCCTTGACCTCTACCAACTCGAAGGAGAAGGGCAGCAAATACATGGGAACACCACCATCTGCAAATTCCCTTCTAAGTCACACACCATCCTGACTTGGAACTATATCGCCGTTCCTTCACTGTCGCTGGGTCACAATCCTGGAACTCCCTTCCTAACAGCACTGTGGGTATACCAACCACAAATGGACTACAGCAGTTCAAGAAGGCAGCTCACCACCACCTTCTCAAGGGCAATTAGGGATGGGCAATAAATGCTGGCCTGGCCAGTGACGCCCACATCCCATGAATGAATAATTAAAAAAAAAACCTCCAGTCTGAAAAATAATTATTTATCATGACTTGCTGTTTTTTTGTCCTTAAGCCTTATTTTATACAATTGGACAGTGACCCTCCTATTCCATGAGCCTCAATTGTGTTAGCCAGACTTTTATGTGGTACTTTATCAAATGCTTTCTTAAAATCCATATAGACAACATCCACCACATTCTCTTCATTAACTTTCACTGTTACTTCATCAGAAAGTAGAATTAGATGATCTGCCTTTTACAAATCTATGCCCGCTCTCCTTAATTAACCCAAACCTATCTGTGTGTCTGTTGATTTTTTCCCTGATTATTGTTTCCAAAACCTTACCCACCACTGATGTCAAACTAAATGAACTGTAGTTGCTAGGACTGTCCTTACATAATAAGTGTGTCATATTTGCCACTCTCCAATCCCCTGGCACCTCTCCCGTATCCAGGGAAGATTGCAAGATTATGGCAAGCCTTTCCACTTTTTCCACCCCACTTCCTTTAGCAATCTGGGAAGCAAGCCTCCCGGATCAGGTGATCCTGTCTTTGCATTCCTCATGGTCCTTCTTTGTCTGCTCCTATCTGATATGGGACTACTCCCTTCTCTAATACTGTCCAACACACTGTTGTTCTTCTCTTCTACTGCTATTTCCTGGTGCCTATTCCCCTGTCAATTTAGTTTAAACCCTCCCCAACTACAGTAGTGAACCTCCTGGCGAGGACATTGATCCCAGTCCTGTTAAGGTGCAAACAGTCCCTTTTGAATAGGTGCCTTCTTCCCCAGAACAGGTCCCAATGCCCAAGAATCTGATGCCCTCCCTCCTGCACCATGCTTCAGGCCATGCATTGATCCTCTCTAAATTCCTATTTCTACTCTTGCTAGCACGTAGCACAGGGAGTAATCCAGAGATTACTACCTTCAAGGTTCTAATCTTTAACTTCCTCCCTAGTTCTTGAAAATCTCACTGTGGGACCTCAATACCTGCCCTGTCTATGTTGTTGGTACCAATGTGCACCACAACTTCTGGCTCATTCCCTTCCCCCTGCAGAATATTCTGCACCCACTCTATGATGTCCTTTACCCTGATACCAGGGAGGTAACACGCCATGTGGAACTCACTATGATGGTTACAGAAATGCCTGGCTGTCCCCCGACTATGGAATCTCCTATAACTACGAAATTTCTGCACTGCTGCTCCTTCCTGCATAGTCCCTTGCCCATTAGTGCCATGGTCTGGACTGCACTCCTTCAGGGTATCATCACTCCCAGCAGTCTCCAATTCAGTCCCAGTTTGAGAGTGGTACACACCCCGAAGACTCCTGCACTTCCTGCCTCTTCCTACTCTTCCAGTGGCCACCCACTTAGTATCCTGAAATCTTACTGCCTGTGGGGTGACCACCTCCTGGAAAATACGATCCAGAAAACTCTCCTGCTCCACGATGACTCCAGCTGCCCCTCAAGCTTGGAAATCTTGAGCTTGAGCTGAAGCAGCTAGAGACATTTTGTACACACATTGTCCCCCAAGACACGTGACTTGTTCTGGAGTTGCCACATGACAGGAATTGCAATCAACAGATGTCAACTGCCTATCATGATATAAAAAAAAACCTCAATTCCATCTTTCACAACCTAATTAGTACCCTGTTTAAAATATCAACTTTAATTAATACATCTAGACCACCCGGGTCTTCTTTCTGCCATTGCGTGTGTTGCCTTCTGGGGAGCTCCTTGGTACCTTTGAGTCTTGCATGAGGGAAGCAGCAGCAGCAGAATGGTTGAAGGCAGTTGTAACAGTGTCTCCAGGCAGCAGTGGCAGGTTAAACCAAGGCAACTGGTGCAGGAAAGATTCCTTTGTTCATGCAGGAACAAATGCAGGGCTGGCTGCCCTTTAAATATGGTGCCAGCACCTGCCACGGCATCTGCTGTCGCCAACCTCGCCGCCTCTGTTCCTGCCTCAGGCTCCAGATTGGACAACCCCTGTGCCTCGCGCTCCTTAATTGGCTGGCTGCTGCGAGATCGCATGCCGCTGGCCACCCAACTCGATAATGGAAACGGCACCCGCTTCCGGTGCCACTACCGTGACACACACCAGCACCAGAAAATCCAGGCTAGGGATTTTATATGAGCTTATACAAATACAGTTCAACAATATGTCAAATCCTTTGTTCAGACAAGCCAGCTCTGATTTTGGTCTCTACTACCCATTTTTCAGCAGAAATAGGAAGATAGCAAGATGACAAAATGACAAAAGTAAACTTCCTTCCAACCTCCTGACCACAGCCACTACTTAGGCCGCAGCACCCACTGAAGAATCCTGAAAGGGATAGGCTCAGCTGATCACAGACCAGTTTCAACCAGGGGTCCTAAAACAGGTGTTAGGCTCCTCATTTATATTGTAAGTGACCCAAAGGCTGTTTTAAGCAGCTGCCAGGGATGCCCGTAAAATGGTCCAACTCAATTTACTTACATGTTTTTCAGGTGTTCTGGAGATGCAAGATATTGGCCTCTGAAAATGGATCGCATTGTACCTGTTTACCAAGGTCCAGTTCCTATCCCTCCATTAGTTTACGAAAAAATGTTTGCCAGAATGAGAGAATCGAAAAGTTTATGAATTTGGCAATAAAATTATTAAACCATAAAAGTCTGATACATTTATGTTTTAAAGATATACTTCAGACATTCTAAGGCAGAGCCAATTAGGTCAAACTGTTCCTAGTTACCATTCCCAAGGTACAATGATGAGTGGAACATGTCTGGAATTATGTGCCATCAAATGAGATTGAATAGATTAAAATAACTGCCTGTAATATCGAGTGTCATTAATCACCACCAGCAATAACTACTATATCACAACTGTATGGTTTAACTTAAAATGCAAAATATCTGCAGGAATTATGCTTTTCACATAACTAAATTTTTGTTCTGTGTTTAGATGCATTGTACACTTGCACTTTATCACTGTATGTTGGAACCAAAATCTGGTAAACTGTTTCAACAGACTGAAGTGAATTTTAGATAATTTTATGAAAGTGACCTAAAATTTAGACAGATTCGGAAAGGGGCTCTGGATTGAAGGTAATGATTTTCTGACAACATGCCAATATTAGCAAACCCACTTACAGATTCTTGCTATTGCACTCACACTTTAAAGACTATGGTTTTGGGATAAATCCTCAAACTATTTTCCCCAAGTGCAAATTGAAGCAGGCATTATCTGCAGTACATTCTTTAGATGCCAACATAACAGTTTTCAACAGATGTTGTTCAGGGGTACTCCAGGAACAAATTCCAGACAGCTAATTGCATTACATCTTATAATATTAGATTTTCAACACAATGGCCTAGACATTCTGTGTCACCTTCTCCTAACATTGATTGGAGCATATCCCAGGGGGTGGGATTTCCATCTGCCACAGAGATGGAGCCATGACCATAGCTGAATTTTGGCTCAGGTCATTTAATAGAGGAGATGGGACTCTAAGCCTGTTGCTGTGTGGGGAGCTAGACAACCTCCATGCTACCTGCAAAAATGGACTTTAAAAACAAAATAATCAGGGCTTCCTCTTCGGCTTGAGCTCAAAGTGATCGATCGTCGTTAGACGAGTAAGGTGCTAGTCTAAAATTCCAGGCCACCGCACAACAGTCACCCAAGGAGCACAATAAATCAACAGGCATCCTTTCCCTTCATGCTAATGGCTCTGCCCCCAAAATCTGGTGCTTTGAGTGTAAGTCCTGCCGTACTGCCAGAAATTTCTATGCCACTCTTTTCAAGGGATACAATGTAAGCCTCAAATCATTTCTGAACATACCCTCCATTCCTCCAACACCAGTTTGCTTCAGCACTCTCTGCGCTTTCCTGTTCTTTCAGCCACTATTCCCCTACCCGCTAGAATCACTGCAATTTCCTTCCTACTGCCTCCAGCTTGCCTCCCCTTTCATGCTTTGACAGGCCTTCTAAAAACTATTCACTTAGCCCAGACTTTTGCCCCCCAGTATTCTTTTGCCATTCCTTTCATCACTCTTGTTCTGCATCTGGAGGTTTTACAGCATCCTTTAAAGGATTTAGAGACATTTTTATGAGCAGAGTTATTGAAGTTGAAGAAGTTGAAATAGTGCCTTCAGTACCAAAAACATGACAGTGTGCTGCATTTCTCTGGTGGAAACATTTTACTTCTTATAGCCAAATAATTTCCATATGTGTTATCCTTTCCTTTGAGCACACTCGGGTGTTTGTGCTTTGGAACAAAATGTTGGATTCGGTCCAAAACATATTTATCAGAATTTTCCATTGGGGAGCAGGGGAGGCACAAATGGCCAAATTTAAATATTTATTTTATGCAACTGTGACAAGACTTAGTTCAGAATTTTGATTGAACCAATTAGTGTAAGCGTAATCATAAAAACATCTTGTAGTCTTATTTCAACATGGTTTAGAAGTAGATATCGAGTTTTGACTAGTTTTAAGTAGCGTCAACTGTCAGCATGTCGGTCAGAAATATTGAAGACTTTAATCTGAATGAAGAAATTCTTTATTTCCAGTGGTTAGGTTGAATAAACCAGATTCCTAAGAACAAATAAAATTTTCAAGGTAAAAGAATATGCTTTCTAAAATAGGAATTGCTCTTCGGAGAAATTCACCCTTGGCTATAGGACAGATTTGCAACCTGGCATGAGTGGTGCTGGGACCTCACTGAGCTCGCAATCAGAATGCAGAGCTGAGCTCACAGGCTGAATCCACTTATGCATATAATTTAAATAGGTTTCCTGTTCAAGAAACATAACAGCATGAGAAGGGGGAGGGAAATCATGTGAGCTTGCAGCCCTGAATGTCTGTAGCATCAACTTAAGAGGAATGCAACCACATAAAGAGAAGTGGCTGCATCTGGGGACATCAAAAACTTTCAGCCTTTTTTAAACACCTCAAAAATTATTACAAAAGCTTTTGAAATAGAAATAAAGAAGTATGATCTGATAGCCATTACAGAGACATGGCTGCAGCATGACATAGATTGGGACCTGAATATTGAAGGGTACATGACATTTAGGAAGGACAGGAAGCTAGGAAAAGGTGGTGGAGTGGCTCTATTAATGATGGTATTAGCACAATAGAGAAGGATGACCTATGTTCAGGAAACAGGATGTAGAAGCAGTTTGGGTAGAGATGAGAAATGATAAAGGCAAGAAGTCACTTGTGGGAGTGGTACACGGGCCCCCTATCAGTAACCACAGGGTAGGACGGGGTATAAAGTAAGAAATAATGGGAGCTTGTCAGAAAGGTATGGCAATAATCATGGGGGATTTCAATCTACAGATAGGCTGGAAAAATCAGATGGGCAGAGGTAGCCTAGATGAGGAGTACATAGAATGTTTTTGGGATAGTTTCTTACAATAGCATGTACTGGAGCTAACCAGAGAGCAGGCTATACTAGACCTGGCATTGTAATTAATGACCTCATAGTGAAGGTGCCCCAACGCAGCAGCGATCATAATATGATTGAATTTTTAATTCAGTTTGAGGAAAAGAGTGGGCCTAGGACTAGCACTTTGAACTTAAATAAGGGCAATTATGAGGGCAGAAAAGCAGAGCTGGCTAAAGTGAACTGGCAAGTTAGGTTAAAGGATAGGACAACAGAGATGCAGTGGCAGACATTAGAGGGGATATTTCAGAATACACAGAATAGATACATTCCAACGAGAAACATAAATTACATGGGGAGGACCCACCATCCGTGGTTAACTAAAAAAGTTAAACATAGTATCAAACTTAAAGAAAAAGCATATAATTGCGCAAAGATTGGTGGCAGGTCAGAAGATTGGACAGAATATTAAAACATCAAAGTCTGACAAAAAGGTTAATAAGGAGCGAAAAATTAGAGTACGAAAGATAGCTAAAAATATAAAAACAGGTAAGAGTTTCTATAGATATGAAAAGAGATAACAAAGTGAGTGTTGGTCCTATAGAAAGTGAGTCTGGAGAATTAATAATGGAAAATAAGGAGAAGGCAGATGAATTGAACAGGTATTTTGCATCAGTGTTCACTATAGAGGATACAAGTAACATCCCCAGAAATAGCTGTAAATCAGGAAATGGAAGGGAGGGAGGAAATCAAGAAAATTACAATCATCAGTATTACGACCGACCGCTCCTGTCAAAGCCCCCAATCAAAATATACGATTCTGATTGTGGTGGGACCAATGCACTGTTAATTCAATCCTGTCACTTCACAGATCAGCTAACATATCATTTAAAACTTTCCAAATTAAAGACCCAGCCAAATTGTACCATCTATTAATCCCCCTAATGAGGCTAACCAAACCAGGTGTCTTTAAATCAACAAATTAACTCTTTAATTAGAAGAACTAAATTTTTAAACACTATGAAGATATAAACAACATTTAAAATAGAAAAAATTAGAGTCCTTGCAAATTTACAGTCCAATGTTGCTTGAAGGCCTCACAGAATGTTGCCTTCCTTCTCCAGCGAATTTCAACAATTAACAACTTGCAAACACTTTCAACAGAATCAATCTGACTTTAGAGCTTTCGAGGAATAAAAGACTGTCACAACTTCCCTTTCTTCAATTTAAATTACCAGAGATCTCTGCTTTGGCTTGATTTTTTTAGATTTTGAGAAAAAATAATTAAACAGGCTAAAATCCTATTCCTTCAGTTTAAATGGTTGAGAGCTCTTTTTCCAGGTGCTGTCATCACAGCTGTGGCCTCTGTTTCTGTGTTAGAACAAACCGTGTTCAACTAAAAGCCAGTTCAAAATTGAATTGTAACAGATGTATCGCATAAGACTCACTGCCAGTGGCTGTATCTATGGTAATGAGAATGCACCCTTTGAGTCACAGTCTCCAAATGCTATTTCTAACGGCAAACAAAAGTGCACCTTTCTATAACTCCTGAGGCTTTCCGGTTCTTAAAGCAATACTGATCCTTGGCAAGTCTTAAAGGTAAACTGCATATTCCCAAAAAAAAAACTACAGGACCATGACAGCTCTGCCCCTAGTGGAATGAAACACCATTCCTGAAATGCGTTTCATTAAATTGGTTAAAAAAATAACTGAAAAAAATGCTAACTTTTTTTTCCCACGCATTTACAGATATACACATTTCTAAAAAAAAAATGTTTACACTACAGCAACAAGTTCCACCAGAACATTTCGGCTTTAAATTTACAAAAGGTTGTTCCAATTAACCTATTTTAAATTTCCAAGCATAGTCTTCTAATTGTTTTGCATTTTCCTTCCAAGTGTCCCTATTGTCCATCACCTCAGCCAGATGAGCCGCACAGCTAGCAGCACTGACCACTACTGGGTTCACTATTCTCTGAGAAGTTTCTCAAGTAACCCTTAACCTATGCGGCATCATTTGACACTGGAAAACCCCTGAAGCTGATATTTTCTTACCCTGGGATGTCAAAGAAATTTGACAGTATCCTTCCAAAACATCTGTCTCCTTAAGACACATTGTGTTGCCCACTCTGTCCATACAGTCCTTTAAATGAGAATTTGGGTAGGAGTCTGCTTTCTAGAATCTATGCAAGTTTGAGCTGTCCCACCAGGTTTAGTCATCAAGACCATCTGCAAAGTCCAGCTGTCCTGACCAGGTTCAACTAAGCTGCCCTTCAGCATGCATTGTACCTCTGCTTCCACTTGGGCCTGTCTGTCTGTGCCAAAGCAACAAGGATGTCGTTTTAAAGGAATGGTTCCCCCTATACCCATATCATGTGTGGCTAAGGTTGTACAGCCAAGCTTATCCCTACAAACGTTTCGAAACATTGCAAAAACCCTAGTTAGGACTTCACGCTGTTTTGCCACTAAGTGTAAAAGCCTATTGTTTCCCAGCCATTCTGCATTCTGCTGATTGGATAGTTGGAGGCTCAATCTGAGAATTTCCTGGACCTACTTCATCCGGGGAGAAGACTCGGAGAGCAGAGTTCCGGACCAGTAAGTGCAGAAGGCTTGCCTCGGGATTTGCGGCCTGCATCCGGGGGGAGGACTCGGAGGGCGGAGTTCCGGACCAGTAAGTATAAAAAAAAACTTACCTCTGGTAAAAAAAAAACTGAACAAAAAACACTGAAAAAGTGATGTCACAGGAAAGCTGTGACCTGATTGGCTGGTGGGGAATTTGTACTGAATTTGAAAATAAAACAGATAAAAATAGATTAAAACCATAATTAACTAATTAATTAATAAGTAGAGTAACTAAACCGGAGGGAGAAGATTACTGTATTTAGTTAGCATTTGATATTTATAGTAGAAATCTAGCACTAGGGACCATATAGTTAATTGTAACATAATTTAGTAAGGATTTAATAAGTATTTACTTCTTTTAAATTAATTTATTAATTAGTGCTAGAAATGTCAGTTGGAGGGGTAAAGTGCTTCAGCTGTGAGATGAGAGATGTGGGAGGTCCGTGACGCTTCCAGCGTTCTGGGCGACTACATCTGCAGGAAGTGTACCCAGTTGCAGCTCCTCACAGACCGCATGGATCGGTTGGAGCAGCAATTGGATGCTTTTAGGAGCATGCAGGTGGCAGAAAGCATCATAGACAGGAGTTTTAGAGAAGTGGTTACACCCAAGGTGCAGGCAGATAGATAGGTGACCGCTAGAAGAGGTACGCAGTCAGTGCAGGAATCCCTGTGGCTATCCCCCTCTCTAACAAGTATACCGTTTTGGATACTGTTGGGGGGGATGGCCTATCAGGGGAAAACAACAGCAGCAGCCAGAGCAGTGGCACCACGGCTGGCACTGTTGTTCAGCAGGGAGGGACAAAGCGCAGAAGAGCAATAGTTATAGGGGATTCTATAGTCAGGGGCACAGATAGGCGCTTCTGTGGATGTGAAAGACTCCAGGATGGTATGTTGCCGCCCTGGTGCCAGGGTCAAGGATGTCTCTGAACGGACACGAGGCATTCTGAAGGGGGAGAGTGAACAGCCAGAGGTTGTGGTACACATCGGTACCAACAACATAGGCAGGAAGAGTGACGAGGTCCTGTAGGGGGAGTTTAGGGAGTTAGGTCGAAAGATATAAGACAGGACCTCGAGGGATGTAATCTCGGGATTACTCCCTGTGCCACGTGCCAGTGAGGCTAGAAATAGGAAGATAGTGCAGCTAAACACATGGCTGAACAGATATCTGGATCATTGGGATCTCTTCAGGGACAGGTGGGACCTGTACAAGGACAGGTTGCATCTAAACTGGAGGGGCACAAATATCCTGGCTGTGAGGTTTGCTAGCGTCATTCGGGAGGGTTTAAACTAGTGCGGCAGGGGGGTGGGAACCAGAGCAGTAAGACAGCAGGTGAAATAAATGAGGGGGAACTAGTAAATAAGCCCAGTAAGACTAAGAGGAAGAGCAGGCAGGGAGATGTTGCTGAGCACAGCGGGACTGGTGGTCTGAAGTGCATTTGTTTCAATGCGAGAAGTATAACAGGTAAGGCAGATGAACTTAGAGCTTGAATTAGTACTTGGAATTATGAGGTTGTTGCTATTGCAGAGACTTGGTTGAGGGAAGGACAGGATTGGCAGCTTAATGTTCCGGGATTTAAAAACTTCAGGCGGGATAGAGGGGGATGTAAAAGGGCTGCGGGAGTTGCATTACTGGTTAAGGAGAATATCACAGCTGTACTGCGGGAAGACACCTTGGAGGGGTCATGCAGCGAGGCAATATGGATGGAGCTCAGGAATAGGAAGGGTGCAGTCACGATGTTGGGGGTTTACTACAGTCTTCCTAACAGCCAGCGGGAGGTAGAGGAGCAGATATGTAGACAGATTTTGGAAAGATGTCAAGGTAACAGGGTTGTAGTGGTGGGTGATTTTAATTTCCCCTATATTGACTGGGACTCACTTAGTGCTAGGGGCTTGGATGGGGCAGAATTTGTAAGGAGAGCTTCTTGAAACAATATGTAGATAGTCCAACTAGGGAAGGGGCCGTATTGGACCTGGTATTGGGGAATGAGCCCGGCCAAGTGGTCGAAGTCTCAGTAGGGGAGCATTTCACGAACAGTGACCATAATTCCGTAAGTTTTAAGGTACTTGTGGATAAGGATAAGAGTAGTTCGCGGGTGAAGGTGCTAAATTGGGGGACGGCTAATTATAACAATATTAGGCAGGAACTGAAGAATTTAGATTGGGGGCGGCTGTTTGAGGGTAAATCAACATTTGACATGTGGGAGTCTTTCAAACGTCAGTTGATTAGAATCCAGGACCGGCATGTTCCTGTGAGGATGAAGGATAAGTTTGGCAAGCTTTGGGAACCTTGGATAACGAGGGATATTGTGAGCTGAGTCAAAAAGAAAAAGGAAGCATTCGTAAGGGCTGGAAGGCAAGGAACAGACGAAGCCCTTGAGGAATATAAAGATAGTAGGAAGGAACTTAAGCATGGAGTCAGGAGGGCTAAAAGAGGTCGTGAAAAGTCATTGGCAAACAGGATTAAGGAGAATCCTAAGGCTTTTTATAAGTATATAAAGAGCAAGAGGGTAACTAGGGAAAGGGTTGGCCCGCTCAAGGACAGAGAAGGGAATCTATGTGTGGCGCGAGAGGAAATGGGCGAGGTACTAAATGAGCACTTTGCATCAGTATTCACCAAAGGACTTGGTGGATGATGAGTCTAGGGAAAGGAATGTAAATAGTCTGGGTCATGTCGTTATCAAAAAGGAGGAGATGTTGGGCGTCTTGCAAAGCATTAAGGTAGATAAGTCCCCAGGGCCTGATGGGATCTACCCCAGAATACTGAGGGAGGCAAGGGAAGAAATTGCTGGGGCCTTGACAGAAATCTTTGTCAACTCATTGGCTACAAGTGAGGTCCCAGAGGACTGGAGAATAGCCAATGCTGTTCCTTTGTTTAAGAAGGGTAGCAAGGATAATCCAGGAAATTATAGGCCGGTGAGCCTTACGTCAGTGGTAGGGAAATTAGAGAGGATTCTTCGGGACAGAATTTACTCCCATTTGGGAACAAATGAACTTATTAGCGAGAGGCAGCATGGTTTTGTGAAGGGGAGGTCGTGTCTCACTAACTTGATTGAGCTTTTTGAGGAAGTGACGAAGATGATTGATGAAGGAAGGGCAGTGGATGTTGTCTATATGGACTTCAGTAAAGCCTTTGACAAGGTCCCTCATGGCAGACTGGTACAAAAGGCGAAGTCACACGGGATCAGAGGTGAGCTGGCAAGATGGATACAGAACTGGCTCGGTCATAAAAGACAGGGGGTAGCAGTGGAAGGGTGCTTTTCTGAATGGAGGGCTGTGACTAGTGGTGTTCCGCAGGGATCAGTGCTGGGACCTTTGCTGTTTGTAGTATATATAAATGATTTGGAGGAAAATGTAGCTCGTCTGATTAGTAAGTTTGCAGATGACACAAAGGTTGGTGGAGTTGCGGATAGTGATGAGGATTGTCAGAGAATACAGCAGGATATAGATCGGTTGGAGACTTGGGCGCAGAAATGGCAGATGGAGTTTAATCCAGATAAATGTGAGGTAATGCATTTTGGAAGATCTAATACAGGTGGGAAGTATACAGTAAATGGCAGAACCTTTAGGAGTATTGACAGGCAGAGAGATCTGGGCGTACAGGTCCACAGGTCACTGAAAGGGGCAACGCAGGTGGATAAGGTAGTCAAGAAGGCATACGGCATGCTTGCCTTCATCGGTCGGGGCACAGAGTACATAAATTGGCAAGTCATGCTGCAGCTGTGCAGAACCTTAGTTAGGCCACACTTAGAATATTGCATGCAATTCTGGTCGCCACACTACCAGAAGGATGTGGAGGCTTTGGAGAGGGTACAGAAGAGGTTTACCAGGATGTTGCCTGGTCTGGAGGGCATTAGCTATGAGAAGAGGTTGGATAAACTCTGATTGTTTTCACTGGAACGACAGAGGTGGAGGGGCGACATGATAGAGGTTTATAAAGTTATGAGTGGTATGGACAGAGTGGATAGTCAGAAGCTTTTTCCCAGGGTGGAATAGTCAGTTACTAGGGGACATAGGTTTAAGGTGCGAGGGGCAAAGTTTCGAGGGGGTGTGCGAGGCAAGTTCTTTACACAGAGGGTGGGGAGTGCCTGGAACTTGCTGCCGGGGGAGGTGGTGGAAACAGGTACGATAGCGACGTTTAAGAGGCATCTTGACAAATACATGAATCGGATGGGAATAGAGGGATATAGTCCCCGGAAGTGCAGAAGGGTTTAGTTTAGACAGGCATCAAGATCAGCGCAGGCTTGGCGGGCCGAATGGCCTGTTCCTGTACTGTACTTTGTACTGGCTTATCCTCCTCCCTGCGGTCATATGGTTTGAGCAAATTAATGTGACACAACTGGTTCTTCTTCTGGCAATCAGGGATGTCAATCAAGTAATCTACCTTGCCCACTCTTTTGATCACTATATCGGCCACTGAACTGTGCTTTCATTGCTTCTTCTTGTGACAGTAACAACACTAATACCTCATCCCCTGATTTTATGGTAGGTTGTGGTTTCCCCACCATTTGACAGGGGTGGCATGCCCTACAAAATTGTCTCACATCCTTTGTAAGACCTGGCCAGTAATAATGTTTGCTTATGTGTGATTTGGTCTTCCGAATTCCCCTGTCCTGAAAAAGGAATGTCGTGTGCTAACCTTAATAATCCTTGTCGATATTTGGGTGGTACCACTATCTGTTCAAAACTGTCCAGTCTTCGTTGGCAGGTCTATGAGCAGTCTCCATTTCCTCCTCAAAACCCCGTTTGTCATATAATAGCCTTCTGGAACTCCTTTCACCTCAGCTTCGGACAGAGCCGTTTGTGCTATTTGGCAGATCTCTGGATCAACTTGCTGCACTGCAATGATAGTCTATCTGTTCAACATCTCATTTGGGTTATCTAAATCCTCAAATAAGGTTTCAGATTGGCTGTCTATTTGTGGTGCCACTTTTACCTCCAACAATGGATCCTGTTTAGCCATTGCTCGGGTAACTACACATGCAGGGAATATTCTCGGAACTTGCTCCTGTAATTGCTCAGTTTCCTTAATTTCACATTGTTCCTCTGTAAACATCGGAGGAACTGATATTTTTGATCCACCCAAATCGTTTCCTAGGAGTAGACCAATTCCCTTTACTGGTAAACTGTGGACAACACCTACAGTTATTACCCCAGTTATTAAGACACTCTCTAGTTGTACTTTATACAAAGATACGGGTATACACACCCCGCCAATTCCATTAACTAAAACTTTAGTGCTCTCTGGTGGAAACCTCATATCTTTCCCCAGCAAGAGTGTTTGGGTTGCTCCTGTATCCTTGAGTATAATGATAGGTTTTCCTGCCTCACTTACAGGATACGGAGTTACTCTACCCTTTGACGAAAAATCATTATACTTCTCAGGTATTTTATTCTTAACCTCTACACTCCTTTTAGTTTTACTATCTGGTTTCACATTCACAGCTGTCGTTAAAGCTATAGCCTGGTCTGCCTTACTCAGTCAGAATCTTTTTCTTTGTACTAACTTTGCCTACCCCAACAAGTCCTATGGGTTTACCTCGCAATTTCTAGCACTCTGAACGAAGATGACCCGTTTTGTTGCAATGATAACACTTTGGCTTGCAAACCTCACTTCTACCCTCAGCACCTTCCTTTCTGACCGGAGGTGGTGATCCTGGGGCATTCCCAGCTGTTCCTTCTTGTCCCCGGCTACTTGCCTTCCTTTCACTCTCCCACTTTCTATCTGTCTCGGGTTTATGGGGGTGACGGACAAAATAGGTTGGCTTATTCAGAAGCTCAAAATCATCAGCAATTTCCGCTGCTTGCCTAGCTTTCAAAACTTTCAGGTTATCTATATGAGTTCTCACTACTGAAGGAATGGAGTTTTTAAACTCTTAGAGAATCAATTCTCGAAGGTTCTCCTATGTGGTTCTATCTTTAATGCCCATATCCAACGGTCAAAATTAATTTGCTTCACCCTCTCAAATTCTAAATATGTCTGCCCAGTCAATCTCCGTAAGTTCCTAAACTTCTGATGGTAAGCTTCAGGGACGAACTCATACGCAGCGAGAATAGCCTTTTGTGCCATCTCAATCTGCAGGAGTCTCTTCAGAAAGCATGGCATAAGCTTCATGAGCTCTGCCTACCAGCCTGCCCTGCATGAGCAATGTCCAGCTTTCTTTTGGCCATTTCATCTGTTTGGCTATTTTTTCAAAAGATATGAAAAATGCCTCTACGCCCCTTTCCTCAAACTTAGGAAGCGCATGTATAAATTGAAACAACTTCTCGCTGGGTCCTGATCTAAATTCAGATTCTTCCTGACCCGAATTTTCCCTGGTTTTAACACTACCCCTTTGTCTTAGTTCCATCTCTTTTAACCTAAATTCCCTCTCTTCTCTTTCACTTTCTGTCCGAAATACTCTCTCTTTCGCCCTTTCTTCCAATTCAAGTTTTCTTATTGCTATTGCATTTTCTTTTTCCTTTTTTTCCAATTCAAGTTTTCTTAATTCCTTTTCCTGCTGAAGCTCCAGTTTTTTCATTTCTAACTGAATCCTAGCCAATTCCACAGCATCAGTCTCGGACCTATTACAATCACGTCTCTCATATTCCCTTTCTTGTTCCTCATATTGCCCTTCATCTGTATTATCATCATCATCTTCTACTAATTCCAGGTGTTCGGCTATTATTTCAATTATCTTTGCTTTTTGGCACCTGATTTCAATTCCAACCCCAATTTATCTGCCAACTGTTTTAATTTGTTCTTAGTTAAAGTTATTAAGTCACTCAGGGAAACATTCTGCTTTCCCAAAAACTCTGCTACAACTACTAATGCCGTAACAATGGTTTAGACTGTACCTTATATAAGAGACCTGTTGTTTTTTTTTTAATTTCTTTGTAATTGGTGTCAGATTTAGATCCCAACAATCAAGTTTCCAATTGATAAAATCCCAGACTCGAAAGCAATTAATCTGATGCCAAATGCAACACCTCAATTTAAATATGTTATCCCAGAGATGAGTAATTGCTACAATTTCAAATGTGAGCACTCCTAATTTGTATGATTCTGATCCCATTCACGAGCCACCGAATTAAATATGACTCAACTGCAAGCAAGCCCCCAATTAAGAAATGATTCAAATACAGAAACCTAATTGATATGTGATTCAAATCTTGAGTGAGCCCCCAATTAATATGTTATTCAAATCCCAGGACGAGCCCCCAATAAACATGTTACGACCGACCTCTCCTGTCAAAGCCCCCAATCAAAATATACGATTCTGATTGTGGTGGGAACAATGCACTGTTAATTCAATCCTGTCACTTCACAGATCAGCTAACATATCATTTAAAACTTTCCAAATTAAAGAAAGACCCAGCCAAGTTGTACCATCTATTAATCCCCCTAATGAGGCTAACCAAACCAGGTGTCTTTAAAATCAACAAATTAACTCTTTAATTAGAAGAACTAAATTTTTAAACACTATGAAGATATAAACAACATTTAAAATAGAAAAAATTAGAGTCCTTGCAAATTTACAGTCCAATGTTGCTTGAAGTCCTCACAGAATGCTGCTTTCCTTCTCCAGCGAATTTCAACAATTAACGACTTGCAAACACTTTCAACAGAATCAATCTGACTGCAGAGTTTTTGAGGGTGAGGGATTAAAGATGGTCACAGTCTAACTTCCCTTTCTTCAATTTAAATTACCAGAGATCTCTGTTTTAGCTGGACCTTTTTTAGATTTTGAGAGATAATAATTAAACAGGCTAAAATTCTATTCCTTCAGTTTAAATGGTTGAGAGCTCTTTTTCCAGGTGCTGTCATCACAGCTGTGGCCTCTGTTTCTGTGTTAGAACAAACTGTGTTCAACTAAAAGCCAGTTCAAAATTGAATTGTAACAAATGTATCGCATGAGACTCAGTCCCAGTGGCTGTATCTATGGTAACGTGAATGCACCCTTCGAATCGCTGTCTCCAAATGGCTGTTTCTAACAGCAAACAAAAGTGCACCTTTCTATAACTCCTGAGGCTTGCCGGTTTTTAAAGCAATACTGATCCTTAGCGAGCCTTAAAGGCAAACCGCATATTAAAAAAAAACGCTACAGGACCATGACACCAGGGAAGTGATACTGAGCAAATTGTTGGAGCTGCGGGCTGACAAGTCCCTGGGTCCTAATGGACTTCATCTTAGGGTCTTAAAAGAAGTGCGTAGTGAGATAGTTGATGTGCTGGTTTTAATTTTCCAAAATTCCCTAGATTCCGGCAAGGTTCCATTCGATTGGAAAATAGCGAATGTAACGTTCAAAAAGGGAGACAGAAAGCAGGAAACTGTAGGCCAGTTATCCTAACATCTGTTATAGGGAAAAATGTTAAAAGCTATTTAACATTAGAAGACGTTATTACAGGGCACTTAGAAAATTTCATGGTAATCAGGCAGAGTCAACATGGTTTTATGAAAGGGAAATTATGTTTAACCAATTTATTGGACTTCTTTGAAGAAGTAACATGTGCTCTGGATAAAGGGGAACCAGTGGATATAATGTACTTAGATTTCCAGAAGGCATTGGATAAGATGCAGAAAATAAAAGCTCATGATGTATGGGGTAACATATTTGCATGGATAGAAAATTGGCTGGCTAACAGGAACCAACGAGTAGGCACAAATGAGTCATTTTCTGGTTGGCAAGATGTAACGAGTGGTGTGCCACAGGGATCAGTGCTTGGGCCTCAACTTTTTACAATTTATATAAATGACTTGGATGAAGGGACCGAAGGCATGGTTCCTAAATTTGCTGATGACACAAGGATAGGTAGCAAAGTAAGTTGTGAAGAGGACATAAGGAGGTTACAAAGGGATATAGATAGGTTGAGTGAGCAAAGATCTGGAAAATGGAGTATAATGTGGGGAAATTGCAAAATTGTCCATTTTGGCAGGAAGAGTAAAAAAGCATATTATCTAAATGGTGAGAGACTGCAGAGCTCTGAGATGCAGAGGAATCTGGGTGTCCTAGTGCATGAATCACAAAAGGTTAGTATGCAGGTACAACACGTAATTAGGCAAGCTAATAGAAATAGTCATTTGGTAGTACTGAACTTGAGTATTGCTGAAAACAGGGACATTTTGTCTTAGCTTTTTGTCTTGCACTCATCAGGACAATTCATAAGAATACTAATTGTAATAAATTTATACGATATGAGAATCTTAAATTGGTTGCCATCATAATTCTTAGCCTTCTTTTTCTTCTTTGACCTCCTTGTCTCGAGAGACAATGGGTAAGCGCCTGGCGGTTGTCAGTGGTGTGTGCAGCAGCGCCTGGAGTGGCTATAAAGGCCAATTCGAGAGTGACAGGCTCTTCCACAGGTGCTGCAGAAACATTTGTTTGTCGGGGCTGTTACACAGTTGGCTCTCCCCTTGCGCTGCTGTCTTTTTTCCTGCCAACTGCCAAGTCTCTTCGACTCGCCACACTTTAGCTCTGCCTTTATGGCTGCCCGCCAGCTCTGGCGAACGCTGGCAACTGACTCCCACGACTTGTGATCAATGTCACAGGACTTCATGTCCATTTGCAGACGTCTTTAAAGCGAAGACATGGATGGCCGGTGGGTCCGATACCAGTGGCGAGCTCGCTGTACAATGTGTCTTTGGGGATCCTGCCATCTTCCATGCGGCTCACATGGCCAAGCACTCTCAAGTGCCGCTGACTCAGTAGTGTGTATAAGCTGGGGATGTTGGCCGCCTCGAGGACTTCTGTGTTGGAGATACGGTCCGGCCACCTGATGCCAAGTATTCTCCGGAGGCAGCGAAGATGGAATGAATTGAGACGTCGCTCTTGGCTGACATACGTTGTCCAGGCCTCGCTGCCATAGAGTAAGGTACTGAGGACACAGGCTTGATACACTCGGACTTTTGTGTTCCGTGTCAGTGTGCCATTTTCCCACACTCTCTTGGCCAGTCTGGACATAGCAGTGAAAGCCTTTCCCATGCGCGTGTTGATTTCTGCATCTAGAGACAGGTTACTGGTAATAGTTGAGCCTAGGTAGGTGAACTCTTGAACCACTTCCAGAGCGTGGTCGCCAATATTGATGGATGGAACATTTCTGACGTCCTGTCCCATGATGTTCGTTTTCTTGAGGCTGATGGTTAGGCCAAATTCGTTGCAGGCAGCCGCAAACCTGTCGATAAGACTCTGCAGACACTCTTCAGTGTGAGATGTTAAAGCAGCATCGTCAGCAAAGAGGAGTTCCCTGATGAGGACTTTCCGTACTTTGGACTTCGCTCTTAGAGGGCAAGGTTGAACAACCTGCCCCCTGATCTTGTGTGGAGGAAAATTCCTTCTTCTGAAGACTTGAACGCATGTGAGAGCAGCAGGGAGGAAAAAATCCCAAAAAGTGTGGGTGCGAGAACACAGCCCTGTTTCACGCCACTCAGGATAGGAAAGGGGTTTGATGAGGTGCCGCTATGTTGAACTGTACCTTTCATATTGTCATGGAATGAGGTGATGATACTTAGTAGCTTTGGTGGACATCCAATCTTTTCTAGTAGTCTGAAGAGATCACGTCTGCTGACGAGGTCAAAGGCTTTGGTAAGATCAATGAAAGCAACGTAGAGGGGCCTCTGTTGTTCGCGGCATTTCTCCTGTATCTGACGAAGGGAGAACAGCATGTCAATGGTCGATCTCTCTGCACGAAAGCCACACTGTGCGCCTCAGGGTAGACGCGCTCGGCCAGCTTCTGGAGCCTGTTTAAAGCGACTCGAGCAAAGACTTTCCCCACTATGCTGAGCAGGGAGATTCCACGGTAGTTGTTGCAGTCACCGCGGTCACCTGGATTATTTAGCAAATGTTGTCCAACTGCGGAATCACATCTAATTTTGGACACTGTTTTGCGTTTTGCAAGCATGGGCTGATTGGGTACAATGTGTACCTTGCCCATTACAAACAGCGGAACGGACATGTTGTTTGATACAATCCGCCAGTCTTTGGGACGTACGGCCTATATACCTAGCAGTTGGGCTCACAATGTGGTGCATTTGCGCATATTGGAAGCTACATATATTAATACACAGGGCCTTGTTCTTTGCAGACAGAAAAAACATGTACACACATGCGCCTCTTTCAGCTAAACAAAATAAGTGACAGCCATTCACTGCTTCATTCTTTAGGGAAATGCTTTGACCAGAGTCAAGCTGCCTGGTTTAAATTTCAAACAAAGCTTGGCAGTTAACGGTCAGTCACCATAAACTGGTGCATTCTCCATGGCAACGCCTCTGCCAATCAGAGTCCACTTGCCAACCAATCAGCACTCTCTTTTCATATCGTATAAATTTGTTGCTTTCCTTACCTTGCAAATTGTCCCGAGAGTGCAAGACAAAAAGTTTTGACAAAATGTCTGTTTTCAGCAAAGCTAGTAGAAAGTTATTGTTTATTGTGAGGGGAATTGGAAGTAAAAGTAGGGAGGATATGTTTCAGTTATACAGGGCATTGGTGAGACCACATCTGGATTACTGTATACAGTATTGGTCTCATTTTTGTTTTATTATTCAGTCATGGGATGTGGGCGGCGCTGGCCAGGCCAGCATTTATTGCCCATCTCTAATTGCCCTTGAGAAGGTGGTGGTGAGCTGCCTTCTTGAACCGCTGCAGTCCATTTGGGGTTGGTATTCCCACAGTGCTGTTAGGAAGGGAGTTCCAGGATTTTGACCAAGCGACAGTGAAGGAACGGCAATATAAGTCCAAGTCAGGATGGTGTGTTACTTGGAGGGGAACTTGCATGTGGTGGTGTTCCCATGTATTTGCTGCCCTTGTCCTTCTAGTTGGTAGAGGTCGCGGGTTTGGAAGGTGCTGTCTGAGGAGCCTTGGTGCATTGCTGCAGTGCATCTTGCAGATGGTACACAATGCTGCCACAGTGTGGAGGTGGTGGAGGGAGTGAATGTTTGTGGATGGGGTGCCAATCAAGCGGGCTGCTTTGTCCTGGATGGTGTTGAGCTTCTTGAGTGTTGTTGGAGCTGCACCCATCCAGGCAAGTGGAGAGTATTCCATCACACTCCTGACTTGTGCCTTGTAGATGGTGGACAGGCTTTGGGAGTCAGGAGGTGAGTACGCGCCTCAGGATTCCTAGCCTCTGACCTGCTCTTGTAGCCACAGTATTTATATGGCTATTCCAGTTCAGTTTCTGGTCAATGGTAGCCCCTAGGATATTGATAGTGGGGGATTCAGCGATGGTAATGCTGTTGAATGTCAAGGGGAGATGGTTAGATTCTCTCTTGTTGGAGATGGTGATTGCCTGGCACTTGTGTGGCGAGAATGTTACTTGCCACTTATCAGCCCAAGCCTGGATATTGTCCAGGTCTTGCTGCATTTCTACACGGACAGCTTCAGTATCTGAGGAGTCACGAATGGTGCTGAACATTGTGCAATCATCAGCGAACATACCCACTTCTAACCTAATGATTGAAGGAAGGTCATCGATGAAGCAGCTGAAGATGGTTGGGCCCAGGACACTATCCCGAGGAACTCCTGCAGTGATGTCCTGGAGCTCAGATGATTGACCTCCAACAACCACAACCATCTTTCTTTGCGCTAGGTATGACTCCAGCCAGCAGAGGGTTTTCCCCCCAATTCCCATTGACCTTAGTTTTGCTAGGGCTCCTTGATGCCATACTCAGTCAAATGCTGCCTGAAAGGATGTAAATGCGTTGGAAGCAATTCATAGAAGGTTTTCCAGACTGATACCTGGAATGGGCAGCTTGTCTTTTGAGGAAAGGTTGGACAGGCTAGGCTTGGATCTGCTGAAGTGTAGAAGAATAAGAGGCGACTTGATTGAAAAAGATAAGATCCTGAGGGGTCTTGACCAGGGATAGGCACCGTGTTGCACCACGGACATTTGACAAAATTACTGCGTCAGCCACAGGCATGGGGGCAATTAATCTGTATATAAAGTATGCAGCAAATCTAATGCCATGAAAATATAGGCCTATTTAAAACACATTTCTCCCTACAAATAAAGTAGCTAAGCATACAAACATCAATGGAGAGTAGCACAACTGTACTAGTTAGCAAATAAGTAAAACAGTATGCAATGCCAATGCACATTACTTTAGTTGACAGAATACAGCTAACTACACCATGAAACGGGGTGGTAGATGGACCTTATCGGATGACCTCTGTGGATTCACACTGTGTCAGGAGTGCAAATTCATCCAATAAACCATAAAACTCAAGGAGAGGATTGTTATTGTGGTTGTTGAGGTGAGGCAGTAGAAAATTCATCAAAAGGAAGACGAACCATTTCTCAGACTGCTATTGTCACAAGACAATTTAACCTGTGATGGTCAATGTTTGTGCAACTTCTCCTCCTGCGTAACATATGTCTGAAGACAGGGCAGCCAACAAAAGGGCAGTGATCTCCAAATCAGGAGAATTTTATAGGATGGAGCAGATAGTATTTCAGAAAAGCAGAGTGGGACAGGGACAGACATTAACCGTAGGTAGCCAAGACTAGTTTATTCATCTTGACAGGCTGTTAAATTAGGTCCTGGATTCTAAAATACAGAAACAACAGAATCTTACATGGACAAAATGTCATTTGCTCACCAAAGCTAGTGACAAAATTAGATAAACACAATTACAAATAAAGAGCGCCCTTCAGTTTCTCCAATAAAGTGATCCTCTTAAGTTCACTCATGTCTACATCTCAACCTATCACTGTCAATTCCGATTCAGCTCTGACAAAATAATTATTTTTAAAAAAAAGCTTTTCTGCAAGAAGTTGAGCGATTGTTACTGCATGCATTATTCAATCACAAAATGTTTAGTCATGATCTGTAAGAGTGTACTTCAGACTAACCAATTTATGTCTAAGCCAAATCTCTTACCTGTTAGCAAAGATGCACTTATAACATAATGTAATTATATGATATAGACAACTTTCAAATGACATTGGCCACTTAGGTTATCGGCCTTCAAACTGTATAGTAAATGATGCATACTGCAGTTACTAATCTTTGACATACTTGGTAAAACTTGTCCTTTAATCCAATCTGCAGCAAAAAAATTAGTTAATGACTGTTTCTACCATGGTTATTGAAATGTAATCACTTTTTACAATGTTTTCCCTGACCGTTATTAAAAATGCAAATGCAGCATGGATTTTGTTAAGGAATCGTAGACAGTTCATCATAGATTAAGGTTTATTAAAGCTATTACATTGTATTTACTGGAACCATAGAAAGGTTACGGCACAGAAGGAGGACATTCAGCCATCGTGTCTGCGCCGGCTGAGAAAACTAGCTGCCCACTCTGATCCCACCTTCTAGTACCTGGTCCATAGCCTTGCAGGTTACAGCACTTCAGGTGCAGGTCCAGGTACCTTTTAAATGAGTTGAGGATTTCTGCCTCCACCACCGATCCGGGCAGTGAATTTCAGACACCCACCATCCTCTAAGTGAAAAGGTTTTTCCTCATGTCCCCTCTAGTCCTTCTACCAATCACCTTAAATCTGTGTCCCCTGGTAATTGACTTCCCCACTAGAGGAAACTGGTCCTTCCTGTCTACTCTATCTAGGCCCCTCATAATTTTGTACACCTCAATTAAGTCACTCCTCAGCCTTCTCTGCTCCAAGGAAAACAACCCTGGCCTATCCAACCTTTCCTCATAGCTACAACTTTCAAGCCCTGGCAACATTCTTGTAAATCTCCTCTGTACTCTCTCCAGAGCAATTATGTCCTTCCTGTAATGTGGTGACCAGAACTGTATGCAATACTCCAGCTGTGGCCTAGCCAGAGTTCTATACAGTTACAGCATTACATCCCTGCTTTTGTATTCTATAGCTTGGCCAATAAAGGAAAGCATTCCATATGCCTTCTTCACCACTAACTATTGTATATAGTTCAGCAGCATCCGATTTTCGCCAATATCACTCAGCCCCAATACACAGTACTCTTGTGTTCATGAGAAACATACTGTGCTGACGTCCGGAAATTCCTTGGATTTTCTTGCCTATTTCTCCTTAATACAAGTTCTGGAATCGCTCTCTCTCTCAGTCTGTCTCCACACTCCCAATCTCTGTCCCCTACTCACTCCCCACTCTCTCTCCCTCCCACTTTCTCTCTGACCATTGCTGAGAGTGGGAACAGCGCTTTTGAACTCCGGACAGCTTTGTGGTTTTCTGGCGGACATTAACAAAGAAAATCAGAACCCGCTGGAAAACCCCGAATCTGTCCGGAGTTCAAAAGCGCTGTTCTGCTTCAGCATCTGTCAGCTGTGAACTGACACTTGCAATTTTTTCAAAAGCCAGTCTGAAGAAGGCAATGTGAAATTTCTCATCCGTGTAATTACCAGTCATGGACCCCAAAATGTTTTACCACGGACACTGGTGTCTGTGTACGGACACGTTGCCGACACCTGGTCTTAACAGGGTGGAAATGGAAAGGATGTTTCCTCTTGCAGGAGAATCTAGAACTAGGAGTCACTGTTTAAAAAATAAAGGGTCACCCATTTCAGACAGAGATGAGGAGAATTTTTTTCTCAGAGGGTCGTGAGTCTTTGGAACTCTCTTCCTCTAAAGGTGGTGGAAGCAGAATCTTTGAATATTTTTAAGGCAGAGGTAGATGGATTCTTGATAAGCAAGGAGTGAAAGGTAAGCAAGGGGTGAAAGGTTAGCAAGGGTAGGCAGGAATGTGGAGTTGAGGTTGCAATCAGATCAACCATGATCTTGTTGAAGGCGGAACAGGCTCAAGGGGCTGAGTGGCCTATTCCTGTTCATAGTTCGTATGAAAGGGCTCTTGGTGGGGTAGTGAGAGGAGAGGGCGAAAGAGGGAAGGCAAGACAAAAAAAAAGGCAAAGCAACATGGCAGCACAAGCTGTGCTTGTGGGAAAAAATCAGAGCAGCACTCACTGAATCCCTCATTGGTGTTTGGTGATGTAGGAGTGTTGCTGAATGAGGTGGATGCATAGACAGTTCTCCTGTTTGGCATTTCAGGCCAACCTCCACAGAAGAAGTTAGTGCCCCAAGTCTGGCAGCAGATGTCTTTTGAGGGCTCAGGCATTGCAAGAGTTAAATGACACCAAGCTTTTCATTAGAACTGCTGTTTGCAGAATTCCACAGCTTTCAGAGTGCAGATGCTGGGTGAGTCGCAAATGGCCTTGTGTATGGCAAAATGGCCCTTGTTTTTTTCTAGAAAGGCTAGGGAAATGAACAAGGGAGGCTCCGAGCTGTCTCAGTCTGATTTTCTATCTGATTCTTGCCTGCGGGAAAGTGAAATCTACGTGAGCCATCGAGGCATAACCAATTAAATTCCTTTTGCTAATTTACAGTATGAAACTTTGCTACATCATAGTTTAATACTTAGATTATCAGTTTATAATTTTTATTAAGTTAGTACAGTTTTATCAATTAGGTCTTATTCCTGTAAGAGTTATGTTAATGCATGTTAAAAACCAGACTCTAATTCGAGCCCCTTATTTATTTATTTGAGAGATACAGCACTGAAACAGGCCCTTTGGCCCACCGAGTTTGTGCCGACCATCAACCACCCATTTATACTAATCCTACATTAATCCCATATTCCTACCACATCCCCACATGTCCCTATATTCCCCTACCACCTACCTATACCAGGGGCAATTTATAATGGCCAATTTACCTATCAACCTGCAAGTCTTTTGGTGGTGGGAGGCAACCGGAGTACCCGGAGGAAACCCACGCAGACACAGGGAGAACTTGCAAACTCCACACAGGCAGTACCCAGAATTGAACCCGGGTCGCTGGAGCTGTGAGGCTGCGGTGCTAACCACTGCGCTGCACCAAGGTCCTGGGTTACATCATCACCATGGATGACTAAGAAGCAGATGAGGGAGGCCCAAAGCCTGTGCTGGCCACAGACCTCACTGGGCTCCTGACTGGGATGAATGAAAGTATGGAAGATATGTGATTGGATGGATCGTTCTGCAGTTCTAATTTTGGGGATATATGCTACTGGGTTTGGGTCATTCATAGTGTAGTACGGTTAGGAAGCTGATCCGGACTATTGCAAACTTGTATGTGAGTAGAAGAGGAATGGGCCATGCCTTCTATCCAAAGGGCAGTTGGAACAGTTATAATGGGTAACATGATTTCCAATTTTTCTTCATAACCTGTTGCTTACAGAATCACAGAATTGTTTCAGTGCAAAAGGAGACCATTCGGTCCATCATGTCTGCACCGGCTCTCCGAAAGTGCAATTCACTCAGTTCCATTCCCCGTAACCCTGTACATTCTTCCTTTTCATATAACTGTCTAATTCCCTTTTGAATGCTTCAATTGAACCTGACTCCACCACACTCTCAGGCAGCGCATTCCAGACCTTAACCACTCGCTGCATGAAAATGTTTTTCCTCATGTCACTTTTGCTTCTGTTACCAAATACTTCAAATCTGTGCCCTCTCATTCGCGATCCATCTATCTACTCTGTCCAGACCCCTCATGATTTTGAATACCACTATCAAATCACCTCTCAGCCTTCTCTTCTCCAAGGAAAACAGTCCCAGCTTCTGAAATTTATCATCACAACTGATGTTCCTCATCCCTGGAACCATTCTCGTGAATCTTTTCTGTACTCTCTCCAATGCCCTCACGTTTTTCCTAAAGTGCAGTACCCAGAACTGAATGCAATACTCCAGCTGAGGCCGAACTAGTGTCTTAGACAAGTTCAACATAATTTCCTTGCTCTTGTACTCTATGCCCCTATTAATAAAGCCCAGTATACTGTATGCTTTATTAACTGCTCTCTCAACCTGTCCTGCCACCTTCAATGACATATGCACATTAACACCCAGGCCCCTCTGCTCCTGCACCCCTTTTAGAATTGTACCCTTTATTCTATATTGTCTCTCCATGTTCTTCCTACCAAAATGAATCACTTCACATTTCTCTCCATTGAACTTCATCTGTCACCTGTCTGCCCATTCCACCAACTTGTCTATGCCCTTTTGAAGTTCTACACTATCCTCCTCACAGGTCACAATGCTTCCAAGTTTTGTATTATCCGCAAACTTTGAAATTGTGCCCTGTACCCCAAGGTCTAGATCATTAAGAAGCTGCTCAAATATTGTAATGTATTAAATCTCACCTATGCTAAATATAATCATAACTGTTACTAATATGGAGTCAACTTCAAACATTTGAACAAACAGTCCTAAGGGATGTCAGATTTTTCTTACAGTAAGGAGTCTGTGGAGGTAAAACTACTTAATAGAGCCATGAACCAGGAAGATGGCCTACGAGATTCTACAAATATTTTTAAGAAGAACCTGTTTTCACTGACAGCAGGTTCAGTAACCGAGGACACAGCTTTAAAGTAATTGGCAAAAGAACGAGAGGGGAGGTGGAGATTTTTTTTTTATATACAGCATCTTATGATCTGGAATTTACTGCCTGAAAGGGCAATGGAGGCAGATTCAATAGTAACTTTCAAAAGGGAATTGGATATATACTTGAAAAGAAAGCATTGGGGAAAGAACAGGGAAGTGGGACGAGTTGGAAAAGCTCTTTCAAAGTGCCAGCATGATGGACCGAATTACCTTTCTCTGTGCTGTATGATTCTATGATTCTGCCACAAAGTTGCTCATCAGCCTATTCCACATTTACTGTTCGCCCATGGGAAGCCCACGCATAACTTTGAAATACATCTTCCATGGGCTTCACACGTTAAAGCATTGAAACACAACGTAGTATGATGCATTGATCAACATGCACATTGGCCTGCAAACTGGACACATGTCTATCGCTGTGCTCCTTCAATTGTACATGCTGTGCATCACAGCCTCAAAACTGTGAACTTTATTCAGTGAAAAAACTTGGAAGTGCCATTTACCAGGAGTGAAGCCTTGCAAAATTGACCCGTTTAAGCTCCTTGTATATTTTCCCTCTTCCCCTCGGGTTTTCCATTCCTAGGTATAAAAGGCAGCCCATCAATCTACAGTAATCTTATTTTGATATCTAAATCCCTTGTTGAGACTACTGGTTTATAGATGTCCAATATTCCTGTCTTGCTGCAGGCAGGTTAAAAATGAAATAAACTGCATTATATGGGCCAAGCTAATTTAAACAAAGTTATCCAAATATTTCTCATGAAATACCATAAAACGAGGGGGACTCATGCTCCAGTTTTATAGTAATGTCGTGGCGCCATCAAGTCTGGTGTTAGAGACATGCCTGTGCAAAATGATTTCCCTATCCTTAGGATAAACCTATGAAATCACACCAGTACGCAAGACACTGAATAGCATTTAGCTGCATTAAAAATTGTGATTTAGAACACCAAATTTTTGATAATTGGAGAGAAAAATATCAAGATGTGTAACAAACGTGGGTTTAAATTAAATAACCTGGATTTACATTAATGTAAACTGAATACAATAGCATTTTCAAACTGATATTGGTTTCTTAAAATTAATTACATATATCCCATATCAAATTAAACTTCATTTTCAAATTAAACTCAAATCTGATAATTGCAAAATTTTGATAATGCACCAGCACTGATATTCCTTCATTGTCACAGCAACTCTGGGGGAAAGGACAACTTGGAAATGAGTGCAGCTGTCAATTTTCCGGAATGACTTATACATTTTATTATCCTCTCTTCCCCACTATTCTCACACATATAGAGTTCAGTAAATACCATGTTCTATATTTGTCAACAGTTCTTGTGGTTTTGAAAGAGAAGTCCAACAGCGTGCTACTTTTTCCACTTGAAAGGATTTTACTACTTTAAAATATAACCTTCATCGTCCTCCTA